>NW_027040407.1:131079-293218 GCF_034236695.1 Oncorhynchus nerka | reverse complement strand
TAGCCTAATAGTTTATCATGTGAATAAATAGCCTAATAGTTTATAATGTGAATAAATAGCCTAATAGTTTATCATTTGAATAAATAGCCTAATAGTTTATAATGTGAATAAATAGCCTAATAGTTTATCATGTGAATAAATAGCCTAATAGTTTATCATGTGAATAAATAGCCTAATAGTTTATAATGTGAATAAATAGCCTAATAGTTTATAATGTGAATAAATAGCCTAATAGTTTATCATGTGAATAAATAGCCTAATAGTTTATCAACATTTTAAGCTAAACGTTCTGATTGTTCTGTTGCCTCAGCCACATTGCATAAATACGTTTTTTTGTAATGCTAGTGGTTAGTATTAATTTAGGATCTATCGCATCCCACAATTGTCCCAGACTATATTTGGAATATTTATTTCTTACACAGAATATAATAGGTTGACTGTTGTACTATGGGTTATAGTAGATTGACGTAGGCCAGTGCTTTTGATGTTTGTTAGACCTACTCATCTTGTTGGCTGACGAAAAGTAGATGTGGAAACTCCCTCCAATATCTTCAATATACGCCTCTGATTTGGATCAGGACGAGTGCAGTAGTGGGCCCGATGTGTTTACTCGCTGACCACACCGCGCGCGTCTGCGTAGCCAGGCGCTAAAATAGAACTTGGTTCTATTTGTGAGGCTTGCAAGTCCCGCCTCTCCCATCTCCTCATTGGTTTTTAGGAGCATATACCAACGTGGGTGGTTGAAGGATGAACTGAGGTCCACACTCCAGTCCAGTTGGTGGTGGTAATGCACCTTAAAGTTGGTTGCCAACCACCATATAAAGTCCACAGAAGAAGAAGAAGACTGACAGAGGAGAGATTATGAGAAACAAAATCGATTTATCCTTTTATATGTGGATTAATTGTCGGCAGTGGTGTAAAAAACTTCAATTGTTTTTGGGGGTATTTGCAATTTACTTTACTAATCATATTTTTTTACTACTTTTACTTCACTACATTCCTAAAGAAAATTATGTACTTTTTCCGCCATACATTTTCCCTGACAACCAAAAGTACTCGTTATATGTTGAATACTTAACAGGACTGAAAATGGTCTCAGTGTTGGAGTGTGTCCCTGACTATCTGTAAAGATGTCTGAGTGTTGGAGTGTGTCCCAGTCTATCTATCTGTAACGATGTCTGAGTGTTGGAGTGTGTCCCTGACTATCTATCTGTAATGATGTCTGAGTGTTGGAGTGTGTCCCTGACTATCTATCTGTAATGATGTCTGAGTGTTGGAGTGTGTCCCTGACTATCTATCTGTAATGATGTCTGAGTGTTGGAGTGTGTCCCTGACTATCTGTAAAGATGTCTGAGTGTTGGAGTGTGTCCCTGGCTATCTATCTGTAAAGATGTCTGAGTGTTGGAGTGTGCCCCTGGCTATCTATCTGTAATGATGTCTGAGTGTTGGAGTGTGTCCCAGTCTATCTATCTGTAATGATGTCTGAGTGTTGGAGTGTGTCCCAGTCTATCTATCTGTAATGATGTCTGAGTGTTGGAGTGTGTCCCTGACTATCTATCTGTAAAGATGTCTGAGTGTTGGAGTGTGCCCCTGGCTATCTATCTGTAATGATGTCTGAGTGTTGAAGTGTCTCCCAGTCTATCTATCTGTAATGATGTTGGAGTGTGTCCCAGTCTATCTATCTGTAAAGATGTCTGAGTGTTGGAGTGTGTCCCAGTCTATCTATCTGTAAAGATGTCTGAGTGATGGAGTGTGTCCCAGTCTATCTATCTGTAATGATGTCTGAGTGTTGGAGTGTGTCCCTGGCTATCTATCTGTAATGATGTCTGAGTGATGGAGTGTGTCCCTGGCTATCTGTAATGATGTCTGAGTGTTGGAGTGTGCCCCTGGCTATCTATCTGTAATGATGTCTGAGTGTTGGAGTGTCTCCCTGACTATCTGTAACGATGTCTGAGTGTTGGAGTGTGTCCCAGTCTATCTATCTGTAATGATGTCTGAGTGTTGGAGTGTGTCCCTGGCTATCTGTAATGATGTCTGAGTGTTGTAGTGTGCCCCAGTCTATCTATCTGTAATGATGTCTGAGTGTTGTAGTGTGTCCCAGTCTATCTATCTGTAACGATGTCTGAGTGTTGGAGTGTGTCCCTGGCTATCTATCTGTAAAGATGTCTGAGTGTTGGAGTGTGTCCTAGTCTATCTATCTGTAAAGATGTCTGAGTGTTGGAGTGTGTCCCAGTCTATCTATCTGTAAAGATGTCTGAGTGTTGGAGTGTGTCCCAGTCTATCTATCTGTAAAGATGTCTGAGTGTTGGAGTGTGTCCCAGTTTATCTATCTGTAAAGATGTCTGAGTGTTGGAGTGTGTCCCTGGCTATCTATCTGTAATGATGTCTGAGTGTTGGAGTGTCTCCCTGGCTATCTATCTGTAAAGATGTCTGAGTGTTGGAGCGTTCCCCTGGCTATCTGTAATGATATCTGAGTATTGGAGTGTGTCCCTGGCTATCTGTAAAGATGTCTGAGTGTTGGAGTGTCTCCCTGGCTATCTGTAAAGATGTCTGAGTGTTGAAGTGTCTCCCTGGCTATCTGTAAAGATGTTGGAGTGTGCCCCTGGCTATCTGTAAAGATGTCTGAGTGTTGGAGTGTCTCCCTGGCTATCTGTAATGATGTCTGAGTGTTGGAGCGTGTCCCTGGCTATCTGTAATGATGTCTGAGTGTTGGAGCGGGTCCCTGGCTATCTATAATGATGTCTGAGTGTTGGAGTGTGTCCCCGGCTATCTGTAAAGATGTCTGAGTGTTGAAGTGTCTCCCTGGCTATCTGTAACGATGTCTGAGTGTTGGAGTGTGTCCCTGACTATCTGTAAAGATGTCTGAGTGTTGGAGTGTGTCCCTGGCTATCTGTAATGATGTCTGAGTGTTGGAGTGGTGTGTCCCTGGCTATCTGTAATGATGTCTGAGTGTTGGAGTGTGTCCCTGGCTATCTGTAATGATGTCTGAGTGTTGGAGTGGTGTGTCCCTGGCTATCTGTAATGATGTCTGAGTGTTGGAGTGTGTCCCTGGCTATCTGTAATGATGTCTGAGTGTTGGAGTGTGTCCCTGGCTATCTGTAATGATGTCTGAGTGTTGGAGTGTGTCCCTGGCTTTCTATCTGTAAAGATGTCTGAGTGTTGGAGTGTCTCCCTGGCTATCTGTAATGATGTCTGAGTGTTGGAGCGTTCCCCTGGCTATCTATCTGTAAAGGTGTCTGAGTTTTGGAGTGTGTCCCAGTCTATATATCTGTAAAGATGTCTGAGTGTTGGAGTGTGTCCCAGTCTATCTATCTGTAAAGATGTCTGAGTGTTGGAGTGTGTCCCTGGCTATCTATCTGTAAAGATGTCTGAGTGTTGGAGTGTGTCCCAGTCTATCTATCTATCTGTAAAGATGTCTGGGTTTTGGAGTGTGTCCCAGTCTATCTATCTGTAATGATGTCTGAGTGTTGGAGTGTGTCCCAGTCTATCTATCTGTAATGATGTCTGAGTGTTGGAGTGTGTCCCAGTCTATCTATCTGTAATGATGTCTGAGTGTTGGAGTGTGTCCCAGTCTATCTATCTGTAATGATGTCTGAGTGTTGGAGTGTGTCCCAGTCTATCTATCTGTAATGATGTCTGAGTGTTGGAGTGTGTCCCAGTCTATCTATCTGTAATGATGTCTGAGTGCATCCCATTGAGAGCATGCATCATTGACAAAATGAGTTGTCCTCTGGTGCCTAGCTAGCCAGCTAGCTAAAACTGGCCCTTTCTTAAATTAGCCATGGACGGAGATAGGGATTTGGACCTGTGGTTATACTTAATTCACCATACTGGCCAATGATTATAACGGCGATTCTGATCCAACCATAAATTCATACATTGTTGTGCCCCTGTTGTGGGCACACACACACACACACACACACACACACACACACACACACACACACACACACACACACACAGAAATCAGAACCATGGACAGCCACATCATATTTAGCTTACGTTGATTGGACACATAGTTCTTTAGTATCTTTTAGTTGTCCCTGTATCAGACTAAGCAGAGGTGATATAGTACAGTATATACGTATACATATGAGATAAATAATGTAGGGAGTCAGACTAATAATGTAGTATCAGACTAAGCAGAGGTGATTTGTTGATGTTGACATGGGGCTGGGATACAGGAGGCAGCTCCTGTTTTCTTTGGGACTTTGGGTAACGCTCTGTGGTTCTAAATCAATAGTTGTTTAGTGTGGGGTGAAAACGTGGGAAACAATGACTTGCTTGACCTTGCTGTGGGTAACTGTCTGTTACTCTACATGTGCTTTCTGGACTTCACGGGACAGAGGCTCTACAGGTTTGTGATGAAACTGAGGCGTGGTTGAATTTATTCTGCCACTGTGTCTTCTTATTGTCTCTGCCTTTAGGTCTATATATCACGGTGTCAAGGCCTTTAGGTCTATATATCACTGTGTCAAGGCCTTTAGGTCTATATATCACTGTGTCAAGGCCTTTAGGTCTATATATCACTGTGTCAAGGCCTTTAGGTCTATATATCACTGTGTCAAGGCCTTTAGGTCTATATATCACTGTGTCAAGGCCTTTAGGTCTATATATCACTGTGTCTCTGCCTTTAGGTCTATATATCACGGTGTCTCAGCCTTTAGGTCTATATATCACTGTGTCAAGGCCTTTAGGTCTATATATCACTGTGTCAAGGCCTTTAGGTCTATATATCACTGTGTCTCAGCCTTTAGGTCTATATATCACTGTGTCAAGGCCTTTAGGTCTATATATCACTGTGTCTCTGCCTTTAGGTCTATATATCACTGTGTCAAGGCCTTTAGGTCTATATATCACTGTGTCTCTGCCTTTAGGTCTATATATCACTGTGTCTCTGCCTTTAGGTCTATACATCACTGTGTCTCTGCCTTTAGGTCTATATATCACTGTGTCAAGGCCTTTAGGTCTATATATCACTGTGTCAAGGCCTTTAGGTCTATATATCAAGGCCTTTAGGTCTATATATCACTGTGTCAAGGCCTTTAGGTCTATATATCACGGTGTCAAGGCCTTTAGGTCTATATATCACTGTGTCAAGGCCTATAGGTCTATATATCACTGTGTCAAGTCCTTTAGGTCTATATATCACTGTGTCAAGTCCTTTAGGTCTATATATCACGGTGTCAAGGCCTTTAGGTCTATATATCAAGTCCTTTAGGTCTATATATCACTGTGTCAAGGCCTTTAGGTCTATATATCACGGTGTCAAGGCCTTTAGGTCTATATATCACTGTGTCAAGGCCTTTAGGTCTATATATCACTGTGTCAAGGCCTTTAGGTCTATATATCACTGTGTCAAGGCCTTTTAGGTCTATATATCACTGTGTCAAGGCCTTTAGGTCTATATATCACTGTGTCAAGGCCTTTAGGTCTATATATCACTGTGTCAAGGCCTTTAGGTCTATATATCACTGTGTCAAGGCCTTTAGGTCTATATATCACTGTGTCAAGGCCTTTAGGTCTATATATCACTATGTCTCTGCCTTTAGGTCTATATATCACTGTGTCAAGGCCTTTAGGTCTATATATCACTGTGTCAAGGCCTTTAGGTCTATATATCACTGTGTCAAGGCCTTTAGGTCTATATATCACTGTGTCAAGGCCTTTAGGTCTATATATCACTGTGTCAAGGCCTTTAGGTCTATATATCACTGTGTCAAGGCCTTTAGGTCTATATATCACTGTGTCAAGGCCTTTAGGTCTATATATCACTGTGTCAAGGCCTTTTTAGGTCTATATATCACTGTGTCAAGGCCTTTAGGTCTATATATCACTGTGTCAAGGCCTTTAGGTCTATATATCACTGTGTCAAGGCCTTTAGGTCTATATATCACTGTGTCAAGGCCTTTAGGTCTATATATCACTGTGTCAAGGCCTTTAGGTCTATATATCACTGTGTCAAGGCCTTTAGGTCTATATATCACTGTGTCTCTGCCTTTAGGTCTATACATCACGGTGTCTCAGCCTTTAGGTCTATATATCACTGTGTCAAGGCCTTTAGGTCTATATATCACTGTGTCAAGGCCTTTAGGTCTATATATCACTGTGTCTCTGCCTTTAGGTCTATATATCACTGTGTCTCTGCCTTTAGGTCTATATATCACTGTGTCAAGGCCTTTAGGTCTATATATCACTGTGTCAAGGCCTTTAGGTCTATATATCACTGTGTCAAGGCCTTTAGGTCTATATATCACTATGTCTCAGCCTTTAGGTCTATATATCACTATGTCTCTGCCTTTAGGTCTATATATCACTGTGTCAAGGCCTTTAGGTCTATATATCACTGTGTCAAGGCCTTTAGGTCTATATATCACTATGTCTCAGCCTTTAGGTCTATATATCACTGTGTCAAGGCCTTTAGGTCTATATATCACTGTGTCAAGGCCTTTAGGTCTATATATCACTGTGTCAAGACCTTTAGGTCTATATATCACTGTGTCAAGGCCTTTAGGTCTATATATCACTGTGTCAAGGCCTTTAGGTCTATATATCACTGTGTCTCAGCCTTTAGGTCTATATATCACTGTGTCAAGGCCTTTAGGTCTATATATCACTGTGTCTCTGCCTTTAGGTCTATATATCACTGTGTCAAGGCCTTTAGGTCTATATATCACTGTGTCTCTGCCTTTAGGTCTATATATCACTGTGTCAAGGCCTTTAGGTCTATATATCACTGTGTCAAGGCCTTTAGGTCTATATATCACTGTGTCTCAGCCTTTAGGTCTATATATCACTGTGTCTCAGCCTTTAGGTCTATATATCACTGTGTCAAGGCCTTTAGGTCTATATATCACTGTGTCAAGGCCTTTAGGTCTATATATCAAGGCCTTTAGGTCTATATATCACTGTGTCAAGGCCTTTAGGTCTATATATCAAGGCCTTTAGGTCTATATATCACTGTGTCTCTGCCTTTAGGTCTATATATCATGGTGTCAAGGCCTTTAGGTCTATATATCACTGTGTCAAGGCCTTTAGGTCTATACATCACTGTGTCTCAGCCTTTAGGTCTATATATCACTGTGTCAAGGCCTTTAGGTCTATATATCATGGTGTCTCTGCCTTTAGGTCTATATATCACTGTGTCTCTGCCTTTAGGTCTATATATCACTGTGTCAAGGCCTTTAGGTCTATATATCATGGTGTCAAGGCCTTTAGGTCTATATATCACTGTGTCAAGGCCTTTAGGTCTATATATCACTGTGTCTCAGCCTTTAGGTCTATATATCACTGTGTCAAGGCCTTTAGGTCTATATATCACGGTGTCAAGGCCTTTAGGTCTATATATCACGGTGTCAAGGCCTTTAGGTCTATATATCACTGTGTCTCAGCCTTTAGGTCTATATATCATGGATTTATGGATTTGAGTCCATGTTACAGCCCAGTCAGCTGTTCATTCCACCAATTAAAAACACATGACACATTTTTGACAGTATGACAGTTATTAAAAAAATATGTTCATTTAGACTGCCTATATGGGGCGGCAGGGTAGCCTAGTGGTTAGAACTTTGGACTAGTAACCGGAAGGTTAGACTGCCTATATGGGGCGGCAGGGTAGCCTAGTGGTTAGAACTTTGGACTAGTAACCGGAAGGTTAGACTGCCTATATGGGGCGGCAGGGTAGCCTAGTGGTTAGAACTTTGGACTAGTAACCGGAAGGTTAGACTGCCTATATGGGGCGGCAGGGTAGCCTAGTGGTTAGAACTTTGGACTAGTAACCGGAAGGTTAGACTGCCTTTATGTATGCATTTAGACTCTGCCTTTATGTATGCATTTAGACTGCCTTTATGTATGCATTTAGACTGCCTTTATGTATGCATTTAGACTCTGCCTTTATGTATGCATTTAGACTGCCTTTATGTATGCATTTAGACTGCCTTTATGTATGCATTTAGACTCTGCCTTTATGTATGCATTTAGACTGCCTTTATGTATGCATTTAGACTCTGCCTTTATGTATGCATTTAGACTGCCTTTATGTATGCATTTAGACTCTGCCTTTATGTATGCATTTAGACTGCCTTTATGTATGCATTTAGACTGCCTTTATATATGCATTTAGACTCTGCCTTTATGTATGCATTTAGACTGCCTTTATGTATGCATTTAGACTGCCTTTATGTATGCATTTAGACTGCCTTTATGTATGCATTTAGACTCTGCCTTTATGTATGCATTTAGACTCTGCCTTTATGTATGCATTTAGACTGCCTTTATGTATGCATTTAGACTCTGCCTTTATGTATGCATTTAGACTCTGCCTTTATGTATGCATTTAGACTGCCTTTATGTATGCATTTAGACTGCCTTTATGTATGCATTTAGACTCTGCCTTTATGTATGCATTTAGACTGCCTTTATGTATGCATTTAGACTCTGCCTTTATGTATGCATTTAGACTCTGCCTTTATGTATGCATTTAGACTCTGCCTTTATGTATGCATTTAGACTCTGCCTTTATGTATGCATTTAGACTGCCTTTATGTATGCATTTAGACTCTGCCTTTATGTATGCATTTAGACTCTGCCTTTATATATGCATTTAGACTCTGCCTTTATGTATGCATTTAGACTGCCTTTATGTATGCATTTAGACTGCCTTTATGTATGCATTTATGTATGCATTTAGACTCTGCCTTTATGTATGCATTTAGACTCTGCCTTTATATATGCATTTAGACTGCATTTATGTATGCATTTAGACTGCCTTTATGTATGCATTTAGACTGCCTTTATATATGCATTTAGACTGCCTTTATGTATGCATTTAGACTGCCTTTATGTATGCATTTAGACTGCCTTTATGTATGCATTTAGACTGCCTTTATGTATGCATTTAGACTGCCTTTATGTATGCATTTAGACTGCCTTTAGACTTTTATGTATGCATTTAGACTGCCTTTATGTATGCATTTAGACTGCCTTTATGTATGCATTTAGACTGCCTTTATGTATGCATTTAGACTGCCTTTATGTATGCATTTAGACTGCCTTTATGCATTTAGACTGCCTTTATGTATGCATTTAGACTGCCTTTATGTATGCATTTAGACTGCCTTTATGTATGCATTTAGACTGCCTTTATGTATGCATTTAGACTGCCTTTATGTATGCATTTAGACTGCCTTTATGTATGCATTTAGACTGCCTTTATGTATGCATTTAGACTGCCTTTATGTATGCATTTAGACTCTGCCTTTATGTATGCATTTAGACTGCCTTTATGTATGCATTTAGACTGCCTTTATGTATGCATTTAGACTGCCTTTATGTATGCATTTAGACTGCCTTTATGTATGCATTTAGACTGCCTTTATGTATGCATTTAGACTGCCTTTATATATGCATTTAGACTCTGCCTTTATGTATGCATTTAGACTGCCTTTATGTATGCATTTAGACTGCCTTTATATATGCATTTAGACTCTGCCTTTATGTATGCATTTAGACTCTGCCTTTATGTATGCATTTAGACTGCCTTTATGTATGCATTTAGACTGCCTTTATATATGCATGTGCTCGTGTACATGTGTATGTACACAGGTGAGTCACCTGCCCTCAGGTATCGAAACATTCAGCAGTAACTCCTGTGTAACGATCAGAATTCTGCCCTTCCCATTTCCACTTGACGGAGTGCCTCAGGGGAGGAGGGGGCAGAGCGCCACAGTGGAGGAGGGGGCAGAGCGCCTCAGGGGAGGAGGGGGCAGAGCGCCTCAGGGGAGGAGTGGGTGGAAGTCAGAATGCTGTATTAATCAGCTGAGCACCTGTTTTCCCATGTAGAGCAACCTAATGGCTGGAGCTGTTCCAGTACATGGGAGTGGTGGATATAGTCATTGGAGGCTGTGGTAATACCAGGTAGTACATTCCTACCTTCCAGTAGATCTTCATGGAACACATGGAATGGTTGGAACCAACCCAGCAAACCAAAAAGGGTTCTGTGAAAAAATCTACAACTGTCCAGTTGTGTGGATGATTTTACAATCTTGATTCCAGGGTGCAAAAAACATTCACCTGATGTTACAAGAACGTTCCCAGAACACATTTAATCTGTTCTCTAAAGGTTTTCAGTGTTTCATTAGGTTGTGGGAACATTGTGTTGACATGACAAGAGATAGGTTCCCAGAACACATTTAATCTGTTCTCTAAAGGTTTTCAGAGGGTTTCATTAGGTTGTGGGAACATTGAGGGGATATGACAAGAGACAAACATCCCGATTTGGTTTCTCTCCACGTTCTATGGCAATTCCCATTTCAGGACTATATTGTTGGTGATGTACTTAATAAAGACATCCTATCTGACAGTAGACTGTATCTGAGCCTCAATTTCTTTTTTTTATATTCTAAAGAAACATGTTTGAACAATGTGGGATGGAACCTGTAATCTTCATACCAGCAGCCAGATCATTAATCCTCTGCATCAAGGGATAGGATCAGAAACTGGAGAAACGTTGGAATCCATTTTTAATTTTTAATGTATTTTTTTTACCTTTATTTAACCAGGCAAGTCAGTTAAGAACAAATTCTTATTTTCAATGACGGCCTAGGAGCAGTGGGTTAACTGCCTGTGCAGGGGCAGAACGACAGATCTGTACCTTGTCAGCTCTGGGATTTGAACTTGCAACCTTCCGGTTACTAGTCCAACGATCTAACCACTAGGCTACCCTGCCGGAAGAGTGACGAAATGGCCACCGTTCTCATGCACTGATAGGTAAGTGTTGGGTTCTGTTTTTAGCTTACTAGCTAGCTGCTAACCTGAATGTCCAAGCTAGCGAACACAGATACTTAGCTAGCTAGCATCTTCTGAATTCGGACTGTTTTGTACAGAAACGAGTCTAACAATAGAATCATGTAGATACACTCCACCAGATTCCCAAAGCCTTTATTTCAACTAACTAACGTTAGCTAGTTAAAGCTAGATCTGCAGATTGTTGACATGTTAAGGTGTTTGGTTTGTAGACGATCATGCTAGCTAACTAGGTGGTCGACAGCATTTTCGGCCCACAAAAGCATCGAGCAATAAATGTGGTACAGTAACATCACACAGACATGTATTTGTCAGGGAAATACTGGTGGAGACAGTCTGATTTAGAGGGAACCTGAGATACTGGTGGAGACAGTCTGATCTAGAGGGAACCTGAGATACTGGTGGAGACAGTCTGATTTAGAGGGAACCTGAGATACTGGTGGAGACAGTCTGATTTAGAGTGAACCTGAGATACTGGTGGAGACAGTCTGATTTAGAGGGAACCTGAGATACTGGTGGAGACAGTCTGATTTAGAGTGAACCTGAGATACTGGTGGAGACAGTCTGATTTAGAGGGAACCTGAGATACTGGTGGAGACAGTCTGATTTAGAGGGAACCTGAGGTTTTACAAGTTGTGGTTGTGAAAACCCCAACACAGAAAGAGAGGTAAGAAAGGCTGTATGCCATTTTGTGTTATGCTTTGTGATTCAATAATGATTTTGTTGGTAAACGACCAAAATAGTTAGTTAGCTATGCTTTCCTGTTCAGAACATTGATGACTGATGAATAACCAGCCTGTCTATATACAGTATTGATTCCTATCTAGTGTTAACAGCCCACCAGGATGAATAACCAGCCTGTCTATATACAGTATTGATTCCTATCTAGTGTTAACAGCCCACCAGGATGAATAACCAGCCTGTCTATATACAGTATTGATTCCTATCTAGTGTTAACAGCCCACCAGGATGAATAACCAGCCTGTCTATATACAGTATTGATTCCTATCTAGTGTTAACAGCCCACCAGGATGAATAACCAGTCTGTCTATATACAGTATTGATTCCTATCTAGTCTTAACAGTATTGATTCCTATCTAGTCTTAACAGTATGGATTCCTATCTAGTGTTAACAGCCCACCAGGATGAATAACCAGTCTGTCTATATACAGTATTGATTCCTATCTAGTGTTAACAGCCCACCAGGATGAATAACCAGTCTGTCTATATACAGTATTGATTCCTATCTAGTGTTAACAGCCCACCAGGATGAATAACCAGTCTGTCTATATACAGTATTGATTCCTATCTAGTGTTAACAGCCCACCAGGACCACTGAATGAATAACCAGCCTGTCTATATACAGTATTGATTCCTATCTAGTGTTAACCGCCCACCAGGACCACTAAATGAATAACCAGCGTGGCCAGTCAAGTAAACAATGGCTCATCTGAATGACATATTGGTGAACTATGGTCCATCAAGTCATAGGATGGTTCATTAGCATGACACATGTGACACAGGTTACAACACAACACCACATCCTATTGGATGAAAATGAGACTGTTGTAACCCTGACTTATTCTGTGGTAACGTCTTCTCCTCCATTTAGCTGTAGTCAACAGAGCATTGATGGTGGTAATGTCTCCATTTAGCTGTACTCAACAGAGCATTGATGGTGGTAATGTCTCCATTTAGCTGTAGTCAACAGAGCATTGATGGTGGTAATGTCTCCATTTAGCTGTAGTCAACAGAGCATTGATGGTGGTAATGTCTCCATTTAGCTGTAGTCAACAGAGCATTGATGGTGGTAATGTCTCCATTTAGCTGTAGTCAACAGAGCATTGATGGTGGTAATGTCTCCATTTAGCTGTAGTCAACAGAGCATTGATGGTGGTAATGTCTCCATTTAGCTGTAGTCAACAGAGCATTGATGGTGGTAATGTCTCCATTTAGCTGTAGTCAACAGAGCATTGATGGTGATAATGTCTCCATTTAGCTGTAGTCAACAGGGCATTGATGGTGGTAATGTCTCCATTTAGCTGTAGTCAACAGAGCATTGATGGTGATAATGTCTCCATTTAGCTGTAGTCAACAGAGCATTGATGGTGATAATGTCTCCATTTAGCTGTAGTCAACAGAGCATTGATGGTGGTAATGTCTCCATTTAGCTGTAGTCAACAGAGCATTGATGGTGGTAATGTCTCCATTTAGCTGTAGTCAACAGAGCATTGATGGTGGTAATGTCTTCTCCTCCATTTAGCTGTAGTCAACAGAGCATTGATGGTGGTAATGTCTCCATTTAGCTGTAGTCAACAGGGCATTGATGGTGATAATGTCTCCATTTAGCTGTAGTCAACAGGGCATTGATGGTGGTAATGTCTCCATTTAGCTGTAGTCAACAGAGCATTGATGGTGGTAATGTCTCCATTTAGCTGTAGTCAACAGAGCATTGATGGTGGTAATGTCTCCATTTAGCTGTAGTCAACAGAGCATTGATGGTGATAATGTCTCCATTTAGCTGTAGTCAACAGAGCATTGATGGTGGTAATGTCTCCATTTAGCTGTAGTCAACAGAGCATTGATGGTGATAATGTCTTCTCCTCCATTTAGCTGTAGTCAACAGAGCATTGATGGTGGTAATGTCTCCATTTAGCTGTAGTCAACAGAGCATTGATGATGGTAATGTCTCCATTTAGCTGTAGTCAACAGAGCATTGATGGTGGTAATGTCTCCATTTAGCTGTAGTCAACAGAGCATTGATGGTGGTAATGTCTCCATTTAGCTGTAGTCAACAGAGCATTGATGGTGGTAATGTCTTCTCTCCCATTTAGCTGTAGTCAACAGAGCATTGATGGTGATAATGTCTCCATTTAGCTGTAGTCAACAGGGCATTGATGGTGGTAATGTCTCCATTTAGCTGTAGTCAACAGAGCATTGATGGTGGTAATGTCTCCATTTAGCTGTAGTCAACAGAGCATTGATGGTGGTAATGTCTCCATTTAGCTGTAGTCAACAGAGCATTGATGGTGGTAATGTCTCCATTTAGCTGTAGTCAACAGAGCATTGATGGTGGTAATGTCTCCATTTAGCTGTAGTCAACAGAGCATTGATGGTGGTAATGTCTCCATTTAGCTGTAGTCAACAGAGCATTGATGGTGGTAATGTCTCCATTTAGCTGTAGTCAACAGAGCATTGATGGTGGTAATGTCTTCTCCCCATTTAGCTGTAGTCAACAGAGCATTGATGGTGGTAATGTCTCCATTTAGCTGTAGTCAACAGAGCATTGATGGTGGTAATGTCTCCATTTAGCTGTAGTCAACAGAGCATTGATGGTGGTAATGTCTCCATTTAGCTGTAGTCAACAGAGCATTGATGGTGGTAATGTCTCCATTTAGCTGTAGTCAACAGAGCATTGATGGTGATAATGTCTCCATTTAGCTGTAGTCAACAGAGCATTGATGGTGATAATGTCTCCATTTAGCTGTAGTCAACAGAGCATTGATGGTGATAATGTCTCCATTTAGCTGTAGTCAACAGGGCATTGATGGTGGTAATGTCTCCATTTAGCTGTAGTCAACAGAGCATTGATGGTGGTAATGTCTCCATTTAGCTGTAGTCAACAGAGCATTGATGGTGATAATGTCTCCATTTAGCTGTAGTCAACAGAGCATTGATGGTGGTAATGTCTCCATTTAGCTGTAGTCAACAGAGCATTGATGGTGGTAATGTCTCCATTTAGCTGTAGTCAACAGAGCATTGATGGTGATAATGTCTTCTCCTCCATTTAGCTGTAGTCAACAGAGCATTGATGGTGGTAATGTCTCCATTTAGCTGTAGTCAACAGAGCATTGATGGTGGTAATGTCTCCATTTAGCTGTAGTCAACAGAGCATTGATGGTGGTAATGTCTCCATTTAGCTGTAGTCAACAGAGCATTGATGGTGGTAATGTCTCCATTTAGCTGTAGTCAACAGAGCATTGATGGTGGCTCCATTTAGCTGTAGTCAACAGAGCATTGATGGTGGTAATGTCTTCCTCCCATTTAGCTGTAGTCAACAGAGCATTGATGGTGATAATGTCTCCATTTAGCTGTAGTCAACAGAGCATTGATGGTGGTAATGTCTCCATTTAGCTGTAGTCAACAGAGCATTGATGGTGGTAATGTCTCCATTTAGCTGTAGTCAACAGAGCATTGATGGTGGTAATGTCTCCATTTAGCTGTAGTCAACAGAGCATTGATGGTGGTAATGTCTCCATTTAGCTGTAGTCAACAGAGCATTGATGGTGGTAATGTCTCTCCATTTAGCTGTAGTCAACAGAGCATTGATGGTGGTAATGTCTCCATTTAGCTGTAGTCAACAGAGCATTGATGGTGGTAATGTCTCCATTTAGCTGTAGTCAACAGAGCATTGATGGTGGTAATGTCTCCATTTAGCTGTAGTCAACAGAGCATTGATGGTGGTAATGTCTCCATTTA
Organism: Oncorhynchus nerka; assembly: GCF_034236695.1. Taxonomy (NCBI): domain Eukaryota; kingdom Metazoa; phylum Chordata; class Actinopteri; order Salmoniformes; family Salmonidae; genus Oncorhynchus; species Oncorhynchus nerka. The sequence continues at coordinate 277,936 of NW_027040407.1, read as the reverse complement.
GCTGTAGTCAACAGAGCATTGATGGTGGTAATGTCTCCATTTAGCTGTAGTCAACAGAGCATTGATGGTGGTAATGTCTTCCATTTAGCTGTAGTCAACAGAGCATTGATGGTGGTAATGTCTCCATTTAGCTGTAGTCAACAGAGCATTGATGGTGGTAATGTCTCCATTTAGCTGTAGTCAACAGAGCATTTGGTGGTAATGTCTCCATTTAGCTGTAGTCAACAGAGCATTGATGGTGGTAATGTCTCCATTTAGCTGTAGTCAACAGAGCATTGATGGTGGTAATGTCTCCATTTAGCTGTAGTCAACAGAGCATTGATGGTGGTAATGTCTCCATTTAGCTGTAGTCAACAGAGCATTGATGGTGGTAATGTCTCCATTTAGCTGTAGTCAACAGAGCATTGATGGTGGTAATGTCTCCATTTAGCTGTAGTCAACAGAGCATTGATGGTGTAATGTCTCCATTTAGCTGTGTAGTCAACAGAGCATTGATGGTGGTAATGTCTCCATTTAGCTGTAGTCAACAGAGCATTGATGGTGATAATGTCTCCATTTAGCTGTAGTCAACAGAGCATTGATGGTGATAATGTCTCCATTTAGCTGTAGTCAACAGGGCATTGATGGTGATAATGTCTCCATTTAGCTGTAGTCAACAGGGCATTGATGGTGGTAATGTCTCCATGTAGCTGTAGTCAACAGAGCATTGATGGTGGTAATGTCTCCATTTAGATCAACAGGCATTGATGGTGGTAATGTCTCCATTTAGCTGTAGTCAACAGAGCATTGATGGTGATAATGTCTTCTCTCCCATTTAGCTGTAGTCAACAGAGCATTGATGGTGGTAATGTCTCCATTTAGCTGTAGTCAACAGAGCATTGATGGTGGTAATGTCTCCATTTAGCTGTAGTCAACAGAGCATTGATGGTGATAATGTCTTCTCCTCCATTTAGCTGTAGTCAACAGGGCATTGATGGTGGTAATGTCTCCTCCTCCATTTAGCTGTAGTCAACAGAGCATTGATGGTGGTAATGTCTCCATTTAGCTGTAGTCAACAGAGTATTGATGGTGGTAATGTCTCCATTTAGCTGTAGTCAACAGAGCATTGATGGTGGTAATGTCTCCATTTAGCTGTAGTCAACAGAGCATTGATGGTGGTAATGTCTTCTCTCCCATTTAGCTGTAGTCAACAGAGCATTGATGGTGGTAATGTCTCCATTTAGCTGTAGTCAACAGAGCATTGATGGTGGTAATGTCTCCATTTAGCTGTAGTCAACAGAGCATTGATGGTGGTAATGTCTCCATTTAGCTGTAGTCAACAGAGCATTGATGGTGGTAATGTCTCCATTTAGCTGTAGTCAACAGAGCATTGATGGTGGTAATGTCTCCATTTAGCTGTAGTCAACAGAGCATTGATGGTGGTAATGTCTCCATTTAGCTGTAGTCAACAGAGCATTGATGGTGGTAATGTCTTCTCATTTAGCTGTAGTCAACAGAGCATTGATGGTGGTAATGTCTCCATTTAGCTGTAGTCAACAGAGCATTGATGGTGGTAATGTCTCCATTTAGCTGTAGTCAACAGAGCATTGATGGTGGTAATGTCTCCATTTAGCTGTAGTCAACAGAGCATTGATGGTGGTAATGTCTCCATTTAGCTGTAGTCAACAGAGCATTGATGGTGGTAATGTCTTCATTTAGCTGTAGTCAACAGAGCATTGATGGTGGTAATGTCTCCATTTAGCTGTAGTCAACAGAGCATTGATGGTGGTAATGTCTCCATTTAGCTGTAGTCAACAGAGCATTGATGGTGGTAATGTCTCCATTTAGCTGTAGTCAACAGAGCATTGATGGTGATAATGTCATTTAGCTGTAGTCAACAGAGCATTGATGGTGGTAATGTCTCCATTTAGCTGTAGTCAACAGAGCATTGATGGTGGTAATGTCTCCATTTAGCTGTAGTCAACAGAGCATTGATGGTGGTAATGTCTCCATTTAGCTGTAGTCAACAGAGCATTGATGGTGGTAATGTCTCCATTTAGCTGTAGTCAACAGAGCATTGATGGTGGTAATGTCTCCATTTAGCTGTAGTCAACAGAGCATTGATGGTGGTAATGTCTCCATTTAGCTGTAGTCAACAGAGCATTGATGGTGGTAATGTCTCCATTTAGCTGTAGTCAACAGAGCATTGATGGTGGTAATGTCTCCATTTAGCTGTAGTCAACAGAGCATTGATGGTGGTAATGTCTCCATTTAGCTGTAGTCAACAGAGCATTGATGGTGGTAATGTCTCCATTTAGCTGTAGTCAACAGAGCATTGATGGTGGTAATGTCTTCTCCCCATTTAGCTGTAGTCAACAGAGCATTGATGGTGGTAATGTCTCCATTTAGCTGTAGTCAACAGAGCATTGATGGTGGTAATGTCTCCATTTAGCTGTAGTCAACAGAGCATTGATGGTGGTAATGTCTTCTCCTCCATTTAGCTGTAGTCAACAGGGCATTGATGGTGGTAATGTCTCCATTTAGCTGTAGTCAACAGAGCATTGATGGTGGTAATGTCTCCATTTAGCTGTAGTCAACAGAGCATTGATGGTGGTAATGTCTCCATTTAGCTGTAGTCAACAGAGCATTGATGGTGGTAATGTCTCCATTTAGCTGTAGTCAACAGAGCATTGATGGTGATAATGTCTCCATTTAGCTGTAGTCAACAGAGCATTGATGGTGATAATGTCTCCATTTAGCTGTAGTCAACAGGGCATTGATGGTGATAATGTCTCCATTTAGCTGTAGTCAACAGGGCATTGATGGTGGTAATGTCTCCATTTAGCTGTAGTCAACAGAGCATTGATGGTGGTAATGTCTCCATTTAGCTGTAGTCAACAGAGCATTGATGGTGGTAATGTCTTCTCCTCCATTTAGCTGTAGTCAACAGAGCATTGATGGTGGTAATGTCTCCATTTAGCTGTAGTCAACAGGGCATTGATGGTGGTAATGTCTCCTCCTCCATTTAGCTGTAGTCAACAGAGCATTGATGGTGGTAATGTCTCCATTTAGCTGTAGTCAACAGAGCATTGATGGTGGTAATGTCTCCATTTAGCTGTAGTCAACAGAGCATTGATGGTGGTAATGTCTCCATTTAGCTGTAGTCAACAGAGCATTGATGGTGGTAATGTCTCCATTTAGCTGTAGTCAACAGAGCATTGATGGTGGTAATGTCAACAGAGCATTGATGGTGGTAATGTCTCCTCCATTTAGCTGTAGTCAACAGAGCATTGATGGTGGTAATGTCTTCCATTTAGCTGTAGTCAACAGAGGCATTGATGGTGGTAATGTCTCCATTTAGCTGTAGTCAACAGAGCATTGATGGTGGTAATGTCTCCATTTAGCTGTAGTCAACAGAGCATTGATGGTGGTAATGTCTCCATTTAGCTGTAGTCAACAGAGCATTGATGGTGGTAATGTCTCCATTTAGCTGTAGTCAACAGAGCATTGATGGTGGTAATGTCTCCATTTAGCTGTAGTCAACAGAGCATTGATGGTGGTAATGTCTCCATTTAGCTGTAGTCAACAGAGCATTGATGGTGGTAATGTCTTCTCTCCCATTTAGCTGTAGTCAACAGAGCATTGATGGTGGTAATGTCTCCATTTAGCTGTAGTCAACAGAGCATTGATGGTGGTAATGTCTCCATTTAGCTGTAGTCAACAGAGCATTGATGGTGGTAATGTCTCCATTTAGCTGTAGTCAACAGAGCATTGATGGTGATAATGTCTCCATTTAGCTGTAGTCAACAGAGCATTGATGGTGATAATGTCTCCATTTAGCTGTAGTCAACAGAGCATTGATGGTGATAATGTCTCCATTTAGCTGTAGTCAACAGGGCATTGATGGTGGTAATGTCTCCATTTAGCTGTAGTCAACAGAGCATTGATGGTGGTAATGTCTCCATTTAGCTGTAGTCAACAGAGCATTGATGGTGGTAATGTCTCCATTTAGCTGTAGTCAACAGAGCATTGATGGTGATAATGTCTTCTCCCATTTAGCTGTAGTCAACAGAGCATTGATGGTGGTAATGTCTCCATTTAGCTGTAGTCAACAGAGCATTGATGGTGGTAATGTCTCCATTTAGCTGTAGTCAACAGAGCATTGATGGTGATAATGTCTTCTCTCCCATTTAGCTGTAGTCAACAGAGCATTGATGGTGGTAATGTCTCCATTTAGCTGTAGTCAACAGAGCATTGATGGTGGTAATGTCTCCATTTAGCTGTAGTCAACAGAGCATTGATGGTGGTAATGTCTCCATTTAGCTGTAGTCAACAGAGCATTGATGGTGGTAATGTCTCCATTTAGCTGTAGTCAACAGAGCATTGATGGTGGTAATGTCTCCATTTAGCTGTAGTCAACAGAGCATTGATGGTGGTAATGTCTCCATTTAGCTGTAGTCAACAGAGCATTGATGGTGGTAATGTCTCCATTTAGCTGTAGTCAACAGAGCATTGATGGTGGTAATGTCTCCATTTAGCTATAGTCAACAGAGCATTGATGGTGGTAATGTCTCCATTTAGCTGTAGTCAACAGGGCATTGATGGTGGTAATGTCTTCTCTCCCATTTAGCTGTAGTCAACAGGGCATTGATGGTGGTAATGTCTCCATTTAGCTATAGTCAACAGAGCATTGATGGTGGTAATGTCTCCATTTAGCTGTAGTCAACAGAGCATTGATGGTGGTAATGTCTCCATTTAGCTGTAGTCAACAGAGCATTGATGGTGGTAATGTCTTCTCCATTTAGCTGTAGTCAACAGAGCATTGATGGTGGTAATGTCTCCATTTAGCTGTAGTCAACAGAGCATTGATGGTGGTAATGTCTCCATTTAGCTGTAGTCAACAGAGCATTGATGGTGATAATGTCTCCATTTAGCTGTAGTCAACAGAGCATTGATGGTGGTAATGTCTCCATTTAGCTGTAGTCAACAGAGCATTGATGGTGGTAATGTCTCCATTTAGCTGTAGTCAACAGAGCATTGATGGTGGTAATGTCTCCATTTAGCTGTAGTCAACAGAGCATTGATGGTGGTAATGTCTCCATTTAGCTGTAGTCAACAGACATTGATGGTGGTAATGTCTCCATTTAGCTGTAGTCAACAGAGCATTGATGGTGGTAATGTCTTCCCTCCCATTTAGCTGTAGTCAACAGAGCATTGATGGTGGTAATGTCTCCATTTAGCTGTAGTCAACAGAGCATTGATGGTGGTAATGTCTCCATTTAGCTGTAGTCAACAGAGCATTGATGGTGATAATGTCTCCATTTAGCTGTAGTCAACAGAGCATTGATGGTGGTAATGTCTCCATTTAGCTGTAGTCAACAGAGCATTGATGGTGGTAATGTCTCCATTTAGCTGTAGTCAACAGAGCATTGATGGTGGTAATGTCTCCATTTAGCTGTAGTCAACAGAGCATTGATGGTGGTAATGTCTCCATTTAGCTGTAGTCAACAGAGCATTGATGGTGATAATGTCTTCTCCTCCATTTAGCTGTAGTCAACAGAGCATTGATGGTGGTAATGTCTCCATTTAGCTGTAGTCAACAGAGCATTGATGGTGGTAATGTCTCCATTTAGCTGTAGTCAACAGAGCATTGATGGTGGTAATGTCTCCATTTAGCTGTAGTCAACAGAGCATTGATGGTGGTAATGTCTTCTCATTTAGCTGTAGTCAGAGCATTGATGGTGGTAATGTCTCCATTTAGCTGTAGTCAACAGAGCATTGATGGTGGTAATGTCTCCATTTAGCTGTAGTCAACAGAGCATTGATGGTGATAATGTCTTCTCTCCCATTTAGCTGTAGTCAACAGAGCATTGATGGTGGTAATGTCTCCATTTAGCTGTAGTCAACAGAGCATTGATGGTGGTAATGTCTCCATTTAGCTGTAGTCAACAGAGCATTGATGGTGGTAATGTCTCCATTTAGCTGTAGTCAACAGAGCATTGATGGTGGTAATGTCTCCATTTAGCTGTAGTCAACAGAGCATTGATGGTGGTAATGTCTCCATTTAGCTGTAGTCAACAGAGCATTGATGGTGGTAATGTCTCTTTAGCTGTAGTCAACAGAGCATTGATGGTGGTAATGTCTCCATTTAGCTGTAGTCAACAGAGCATTGATGGTGGTAATGTCTCCATTTAGCTGTAGTCAACAGAGCATTGATGGTGGTAATGTCTCCATTTAGCTATAGTCAACAGAGCATTGATGGTGGTAATGTCTCCATTTAGCTGTAGTCAACAGAGCATTGATGGTGGTAATGTCTTCTCTCCCATTTAGCTGTAGTCAACAGAGCATTGATGGTGGTAATGTCTCCATTTAGCTGTAGTCAACAGAGCATTGATGGTGGTAATGTCTCCATTTAGCTGTAGTCAACAGAGCATTGATGGTGGTAATGTCTCCATTTAGCTGTAGTCAACAGAGCATTGATGGTGGTAATGTCTTCTCTCCCATTTAGCTGTAGTCAACAGAGCATTGATGGTGGTAATGTCTCCATTTAGCTGTAGTCAACAGAGCATTGATGGTGGTAATGTCTCCATTTAGCTGTAGTCAACAGAGCATTGATGGTGGTAATGTCTCCATTTAGCTGTAGTCAACAGAGCATTGATGGTGGTAATGTCTCCATTTAGCTGTAGTCAACAGGGCATTGATGGTGGTAATGTCTTCCATTTAGCTGTAGTCAACAGAGCATTGATGGTGGTAATGTCTCCATTTAGCTGTAGTCAACAGAGCATTGATGGTGGTAATGTCTCCATTTAGCTGTAGTCAACAGAGCATTGATGGTGATAATGTCTCCATTTAGCTGTAGTCAACAGAGCATTGATGGTGGTAATGTCTCCATTTAGCTGTAGTCAACAGAGCATTGATGGTGGTAATGTCTCCATTTAGCTGTAGTCAACAGAGCATTGATGGTGGTAATGTCTCCATTTAGCTGTAGTCAACAGAGCATTGATGGTGGTAATGTCTCCATTTAGCTGTAGTCAACAGAGCATTGATGGTGGTAATGTCTTCCATTTAGCTGTAGTCAACAGAGCATTGATGGTGGTAATGTCTCCATTTAGCTGTAGTCAACAGAGCATTGATGGTGGTAATGTCTTCCTCCATTTAGCTGTAGTCAACAGAGCATTGATGGTGGTAATGTCTCCATTTAGCTGTAGTCAACAGAGCATTGATGGTGGTAATGTCTCCATTTAGCTGTAGTCAACAGAGCATTGATGGTGGTAATGTCTCCATTTAGCTGTAGTCAACAGAGCATTGATGGTGGTAATGTCTCCATTTAGCTGTAGTCAACAGAGCATTGATGGTGGTAATGTCTCCATTTAGCTGTAGTCAACAGAGCATTGATGGTGGTAATGTCTCCATTTAGCTGTAGTCAACAGAGCATTGATGGTGGTAATGTCTCCATTTAGCTGTCAACAGAGCATTGATGGTGGTAATGTCTCCATTTAGCTGTAGTCAACAGAGCATTGATGGTGGTAATGTCTCCATTTAGCTGTAGTCAACAGAGCATTGATGGTGATAATGTCTTCTCTCCCATTTAGCTGTAGTCAACAGAGCATTGATGGTGGTAATGTCTCCATTTAGCTGTAGTCAACAGAGCATTGATGGTGGTAATGTCTCCATTTAGCTGTAGTCAACAGAGCATTGATGGTGGTAATGTCTCCATTTAGCTGTAGTCAACAGAGCATTGATGGTGGTAATGTCTCCATTTAGCTGTAGTCAACAGAGCATTGATGGTGGTAATGTCTCCATTTAGCTGTAGTCAACAGAGCATTGATGGTGGTAATGTCTCCATTTAGCTGTAGTCAACAGAGCATTGATGGTGGTAATGTCTCCATTTAGCTGTAGTCAACAGAGCATTGATGGTGGTAATGTCTCCATTTAGCTATAGTCAACAGAGCATTGATGGTGGTAATGTCTCCATTTAGCTGTAGTCAACAGGGCATTGATGGTGGTAATGTCTTCTCTCCCATTTAGCTGTAGTCAACAGGGCATTGATGGTGGTAATGTCTCCATTTAGCTATAGTCAACAGAGCATTGATGGTGGTAATGTCTCCATTTAGCTGTAGTCAACAGAGCATTGATGGTGGTAATGTCTCCATTTAGCTGTAGTCAACAGGGCATTGATGGTGGTAATGTCTTCTCCCCCATTTAGCTGTAGTCAACAGAGCATTGATGGTGGTAATGTCTCCATTTAGCTGTAGTCAACAGAGCATTGATGGTGGTAATGTCTCCATTTAGCTGTAGTCAACAGAGCATTGATGGTGATAATGTCTTCTCCTCCATTTAGCTGTAGTCAACAGAGCATTGATGGTGGTAATGTCTCCATTTAGCTGTAGTCAACAGAGCATTGATGGTGGTAATGTCTCCATTTAGCTGTAGTCAACAGAGCATTGATGGTGGTAATGTCTCCATTTAGCTGTAGTCAACAGAGCATTGATGGTGGTAATGTCTCCATTTAGCTGTAGTCAACAGAGCATTGATGGTGGTAATGTCTCCATTTAGCTGTAGTCAACAGAGCATTGATGGTGATAATGTCTTCTCCTCCATTTAGCTGTAGTCAACAGAGCATTGATGGTGGTAATGTCGTCTCTCCCATTTAGCTGTAGTCAACAGGGCATTGATGGTGGTAATGTCTCCTCCTCCATTTAGCTGTAGTCAACAGAGCATTGATGGTGATAATGTCTCCATTTAGCTGTAGTCAACAGAGTATTGATGGTGGTAATGTCTCCATTTAGCTGTAGTCAACAGAGCATTGATGGTGGTAATGTCTCCATTTAGCTGTAGTCAACAGAGCATTGATGGTGGTAATGTCTCCATTTAGCTGTAGTCAACAGAGCATTGATGGTGGTAATGTCTCCATTTAGCTGTAGTCAACAGAGCATTGATGGTGATAATGTCTTCTCCTCCATTTAGCTGTAGTCAACAGAGCATTGATGGTGGTAATGTCTCCATTTAGCTGTAGTCAACAGAGCATTGATGGTGGTAATGTCTCCATTTAGCTGTAGTCAACAGAGCATTGATGGTGGTAATGTCTCCATTTAGCTGTAGTCAACAGAGCATTGATGGTGGTAATGTCTTCTCATTTAGCTGTAGTCAACAGAGCATTGATGGTGGTAATGTCTCCATTTAGCTGTAGTCAACAGAGCATTGATGGTGGTAATGTCTCCATTTAGCTGTAGTCAACAGAGCATTGATGGTGGTAATGTCTTCTCTCCCATTTAGCTGTAGTCAACAGAGCATTGATGGTGGTAATGTCTCCATTTAGCTGTAGTCAACAGAGCATTGATGGTGGTAATGTCTCCATTTAGCTGTAGTCAACAGAGCATTGATGGTGGTAATGTCTCCATTTAGCTGTAGTCAACAGAGCATTGATGGTGGTAATGTCTCCATTTAGCTGTAGTCAACAGAGCATTGATGGTGTAATGTCTCCATTTAGCTGTAGTCAACAGAGCATTGATGGTGGTAATGTCTCCATTTAGCTGTAGTCAACAGAGCATTGATGGTGGTAATGTCTCCATTTAGCTGTAGTCAACAGAGCATTGATGGTGGTAATGTCTCCATTTAGCTGTAGTCAACAGGGCATTGATGGTGGTAATGTCTTCTCTCCCATTTAGCTGTAGTCAACAGGGCATTGATGGTGGTAATGTCTCCATTTAGCTATAGTCAACAGAGCATTGATGGTGGTAATGTCTCCATTTAGCTGTAGTCAACAGAGCATTGATGGTGGTAATGTCTCCATTTAGCTGTAGTCAACAGAGCATTGATGGTGGTAATGTCTTCTCCTCCATTTAGCTGTAGTCAACAGAGCATTGATGGTGGTAATGTCTCCATTTAGCTGTAGTCAACAGAGCATTGATGGTGGTAATGTCTCCATTTAGCTGTAGTCAACAGAGCATTGATGGTGGTAATGTCTCCATTTAGCTGTAGTCAACAGAGCATTGATGGTGATAATGTCTCCATTTAGCTGTAGTCAACAGAGCATTGATGGTGGTAATGTCTCCATTTAGCTGTAGTCAACAGGGCATTGATGGTGGTAATGTCTTCTCCCCCATTTAGCTGTAGTCAACAGAGCATTGATGGTGGTAATGTCTCCATTTAGCTGTAGTCAACAGAGCATTGATGGTGGTAATGTCTCCATTTAGCTGTAGTCAACAGAGCATTGATGGTGGTAATGTCTTCTCCTCCATTTAGCTGTAGTCAACAGAGCATTGATGGTGGTAATGTCTCCATTTAGCTGTAGTCAACAGAGCATTGATGGTGGTAATGTCTCCATTTAGCTGTAGTCAACAGAGCATTGATGGTGGTAATGTCTCCATTTAGCTGTAGTCAACAGAGCATTGATGGTGATAATGTCTCCATTTAGCTGTAGTCAACAGAGCATTGATGGTGATAATGTCTTCTCTCCCATTTAGCTGTAGTCAACAGAGCATTGATGGTGGTAATGTCTCCATTTAGCTGTAGTCAACAGAGCATTGATGGTGATAATGTCTTCTCTCCCATTTAGCTGTAGTCAACAGAGCATTGATGGTGGTAATGTCTCCATTTAGCTGTAGTCAACAGAGCATTGATGGTGGTAATGTCTCCATTTAGCTGTAGTCAACAGAGCATTGATGGTGGTAATGTCTCCATTTAGCTGTAGTCAACAGAGCATTGATGGTGGTAATGTCTCCATTTAGCTGTAGTCAACAGAGCATTGATGGTGGTAATGTCTCCATTTAGCTGTAGTCAACAGAGCATTGATGGTGGTAATGTCTTCCATTTAGCTGTAGTCAACAGAGCATTGATGGTGGTAATGTCTCCATTTAGCTGTAGTCAACAGAGCATTGATGGTGGTAATGTCTCCATTTAGCTGTAGTCAACAGAGCATTGATGGTGGTAATGTCTCCATTTAGCTGTAGTCAACAGAGCATTGATGGTGATAATGTCTTCCTCCCATTTAGCTGTAGTCAACAGAGCATTGATGGTGGTAATGTCTCCATTTAGCTGTAGTCAACAGAGCATTGATGGTGGTAATGTCTCCATTTAGCTGTAGTCAACAGAGCATTGATGGTGGTAATGTCTCCATTTGCTGTAGTCAACAGAGCATTGATGGTGGTAATGTCTCCATTTAGCTGTAGTCAACAGAGCATTGATGGTGGTAATGTCTCCATTTAGCTGTAGTCAACAGAGCATTGATGGTGGTAATGTCTCCATTTAGCTGTAGTCAACAGAGCATTGATGGTGGTAATGTCTCCATTTAGCTGTAGTCAACAGAGCATTGATGGTGGTAATGTCTCCATTTAGCTGTAGTCAACAGAGCATTGATGGTGGTAATGTCTTCTCCCCATTTAGCTGTAGTCAACAGAGCATTGATGGTGGTAATGTCTCCATTTAGCTGTAGTCAACAGAGCATTGATGGTGGTAATGTCTCCATTTAGCTGTAGTCAACAGAGCATTGATGGTGGTAATGTCTCCATTTAGCTGTAGTCAACAGAGCATTGATGGTGGTAATGTCTCCATTTAGCTGTAGTCAACAGAGCATTGATGGTGGTAATGTCTCCATTTAGCTGTAGTCAACAGAGCATTGATGGTGGTAATGTCTCCATTTAGCTGTAGTCAACAGAGCATTGATGGTGGTAATGTCTCCATTTAGCTGTAGTCAACAGAGCATTGATGGTGGTAATGTCTCCATTTAGCTGTAGTCAACAGAGCATTGATGGTGGTAATGTCTCCATTTAGCTGTAGTCAACAGGGCATTGATGGTGGTAATGTCTTCTCCCCCATTTAGCTGTAGTCAACAGAGCATTGATGGTGGTAATGTCTCCATTTAGCTGTAGTCAACAGAGCATTGATGGTGGTAATGTCTCCATTTAGCTGTAGTCAACAGAGCATTGATGGTGGTAATGTCTTCTCCTCCATTTAGCTGTAGTCAACAGGGCATTGATGGTGGTAATGTCTCCATTTAGCTGTAGTCAACAGAGCATTGATGGTGGTAATGTCTCCATTTAGCTGTAGTCAACAGAGCATTGATGGTGGTAATGTCTCCATTTAGCTGTAGTCAACAGAGCATTGATGGTGGTAATGTCTCCATTTAGCTGTAGTCAACAGAGCATTGATGGTGATAATGTCTCCATTTAGCTGTAGTCAACAGAGCATTGATGGTGATAATGTCTCCATTTAGCTGTAGTCAACAGGGCATTGATGGTGATAATGTCTCCATTTAGCTGTAGTCAACAGGGCATTGATGGTGGTAATGTCTCCATTTAGCTGTAGTCAACAGAGCATTGATGGTGGTAATGTCTCCATTTAGCTGTAGTCAACAGAGCATTGATGGTGGTAATGTCTTCTCCTCCATTTAGCTGTAGTCAACAGGGCATTGATGGTGGTAATGTCTCCATTTAGCTGTAGTCAACAGGGCATTGATGGTGATAATGTCTTCTCCTCCATTTAGCTGTAGTCAACAGAGCATTGATGGTGGTAATGTCTCCATTTATTTCAACAGAGCATTGATGGTGGTAATGCCATTTAGCTGTAGTCAACAGAGCATTGATGGTGGTAATGTCTCCATTTAGCTGTAGTCAACAGAGCATTGATGGTGGTAATGTCTCCATTTAGCTGTAGTCAACAGAGCATTGATGGTGGTAATGTCTCCATTTAGCTGTAGTCAACAGAGCATTGATGGTGGTAATGTCTCCATTTAGCTGTAGTCAACAGAGCATTGATGGTGATAATGTCTTCCATTTAGCTGTAGTCAACAGAGCATTGATGGTGGTAATGTCTCCATTTAGCTGTAGTCAACAGAGCATTGATGGTGGTAATGTCTCCATTTAGCTGTAGTCAACAGAGCATTGATGGTGGTAATGTCTTCTCTCCCATTTAGCTGTAGTCAACAGGGCATTGATGGTGGTAATGTCTCCATTTAGCTATAGTCAACAGAGCATTGATGGTGGTAATGTCTCCATTTAGCTGTAGTCAACAGGGCATTGATGGTGGTAATGTCTTCTCCCCCATTTAGCTGTAGTCAACAGGGCATTGATGGTGGTAATGTCTCCATTTAGCTGTAGTCAACAGAGCATTGATGGTGGTAATGTCTCCATTTAGCTGTAGTCAACAGAGCATTGATGGTGGTAATGTCTCCATTTAGCTGTAGTCAACAGAGCATTGATGGTGGTAATGTCTTCTCCTCCATTTAGCTGTAGTCAACAGGGCATTGATGGTGGTAATGTCTCCATTTAGCTGTAGTCAACAGAGCATTGATGGTGGTAATGTCTCCATTTAGCTGTAGTCAACAGAGCATTGATGGTGGTAATGTCTCCATTTAGCTGTAGTCAACAGAGCATTGATGGTGATAATGTCTCCATTTAGCTGTAGTCAACAGAGCATTGATGGTGATAATGTCTCCATTTAGCTGTAGTCAACAGGGCATTGATGGTGATAATGTCTCCATTTAGCTGTAGTCAACAGGGCATTGATGGTGGTAATGTCTCCATTTAGCTGTAGTCAACAGAGCATTGATGGTGGTAATGTCTCCATTTAGCTGTAGTCAACAGAGCATTGATGGTGGTAATGTCTCCATTTAGCTGTAGTCAACAGAGCATTGATGGTGATAATGTCTTCTCCTCCATTTAGCTGTAGTCAACAGAGCATTGATGGTGATAATGTCTTCTCTCCCATTTAGCTGTAGTCAACAGAGCATTGATGGTGGTAATGTCTCCATTTAGCTGTAGTCAACAGAGCATTGATGGTGATAATGTCTTCTCTCCCATTTAGCTGTAGTCAACAGAGCATTGATGGTGGTAATGTCTCCATTTAGCTGTAGTCAACAGAGCATTGATGGTGGTAATGTCTCCATTTAGCTGTAGTCAACAGAGCATTGATGGTGGTAATGTCTCCATTTAGCTGTAGTCAACAGAGCATTGATGGTGGTAATGTCTCCATTTAGCTGTAGTCAACAGAGCATTGATGGTGGTAATGTCTCCATTTAGCTGTAGTCAACAGAGCATTGATGGTGGTAATGTCTCCATTTAGCTGTAGTCAACAGAGCATTGATGGTGGTAATGTCTCCATTTAGCTGTAGTCAACAGAGCATTGATGGTGGTAATGTCTCCATTTAGCTGTAGTCAACAGAGCATTGATGGTGGTAATGTCTCCATTTAGCTGTAGTCAACAGAGCATTGATGGTGGTAATGTCTTCTCATTTAGCTGTAGTCAACAGGCATTGATGGTGGTAATGTCTCCATTTAGCTGTAGTCAACAGAGCATTGATGGTGGTAATGTCTCCATTTAGCTGTAGTCAACAGAGCATTGATGGTGGTAATGTCTCCATTTAGCTGTAGTCAACAGAGCATTGATGGTGGTAATGTCTCCATTTAGCTGTAGTCAACAGAGCATTGATGGTGATAATGTCTTCTCCTCCATTTAGCTGTAGTCAACAGAGCATTGATGGTGGTAATGTCTCCATTTAGCTGTAGTCAACAGAGCATTGATGGTGGTAATGTCTCCATTTAGCTGTAGTCAACAGAGCATTGATGGTGGTAATGTCTCCATTTAGCTGTAGTCAACAGAGCATTGATGGTGGTAATGTCTCCATTTAGCTGTAGTCAACAGAGCATTGATGGTGGTAATGTCTCCATTTAGCTGTAGTCAACAGAGCATTGATGGTGATAATGTCTTCTGTAGTCAACAGAGCATCTCCATTTAGCTGTAGTCAACAGAGCATTGATGGTGGTAATGTCTCCATTTAGCTGTAGTCAACAGGGCATTGATGGTGGTAATGTCTCCTCCTCCATTTAGCTGTAGTCAACAGAGCATTGATGGTGATAATGTCTCCATTTAGCTGTAGTCAACAGAGTATTGATGGTGGTAATGTCTCCATTTAGCTGTAGTCAACAGAGCATTGATGGTGGTAATGTCTCCATTTAGCTGTAGTCAACAGAGCATTGATGGTGGTAATGTCTCCATTTAGCTGTAGTCAACAGAGCATTGATGGTGGTAATGTCTTCTCCTCCATTTAGCTGTAGTCAACAGAGCATTGATGGTGGTAATGTCTCCATTTAGCTGTAGTCAACAGAGCATTGATGGTGGTAATGTCTCCATTTAGCTGTAGTCAACAGAGCATTGATGGTGATAATGTCTCTCATTTAGCTGTAGTCAACAGAGCATTGATGGTGGTAATGTCTCCATTTAGCTGTAGTCAACAGAGCATTGATGGTGGTAATGTCTCCATTTAGCTGTAGTCAACAGAGCATTGATGGTGGTAATGTCTCCATTTAGCTGTAGTCAACAGAGCATTGATGGTGGTAATGTCTCCATTTAGCTGTAGTCAACAGAGCATTGATGGTGGTAATGTCTCCATTTAGCTGTAGTCAACAGAGCATTGATGGTGGTAATGTCTCCATTTAGCTGTAGTCAACAGAGCATTGATGGTGGTAATGTCTCCATTTAGCTGTAGTCAACAGAGCATTGATGGTGGTAATGTCTCCATTTAGCTGTAGTCAACAGAGCATTGATGGTGGTAATGTCTCCATTTAGCTGTAGTCAACAGAGCATTGATGGTGGTAATGTCTCCATTTAGCTGTAGTCAACAGGGCATTGATGGTGGTAATGTCTTCTCCCCCATTTAGCTGTAGTCAACAGAGCATTGATGGTGGTAATGTCTCCATTTAGCTGTAGTCAACAGAGCATTGATGGTGGTAATGTCTCCATTTAGCTGTAGTCAACAGAGCATTGATGGTGGTAATGTCTCCATTTAGCTGTAGTCAACAGAGCATTGATGGTGGTAATGTCTTCTCCCCATTTAGCTGTAGTCAACAGAGCATTGATGGTGGTAATGTCTCCATTTAGCTGTAGTCAACAGAGCATTGATGGTGGTAATGTCTCCATTTAGCTGTAGTCAACAGAGCATTGATGGTGGTAATGTCTCCATTTAGCTGTAGTCAACAGAGCATTGATGGTGATAATGTCTCCATTTAGCTGTAGTCAACAGAGCATTGATGGTGGTAATGTCTCCATTTAGCTGTAGTCAACAGAGCATTGATGGTGGTAATGTCTTCCCCCATTTAGCTGTAGTCAACAGAGCATTGATGGTGGTAATGTCTCCATTTAGCTGTAGTCAACAGAGCATTGATGGTGGTAATGTCTCCATTTAGCTGTAGTCAACAGAGCATTGATGGTGATAATGTCTTCTCCTCCATTTAGCTGTAGTCAACAGAGCATTGATGGTGGTAATGTCTCCATTTAGCTGTAGTCAACAGAGCATTGATGGTGGTAATGTCTCCATTTAGCTGTAGTCAACAGAGCATTGATGGTGGTAATGTCTCCATTTAGCTGTAGTCAACAGAGCATTGATGGTGGTAATGTCTCCATTTAGCTGTAGTCAACAGAGCATTGATGGTGGTAATGTCTCCATTTAGCTGTAGTCAACAGAGCATTGATGGTGGTAATGTCTTCCATTTAGCTGTAGTCAACAGGGCATTGATGGTGATAATGTCTTCTCCTCCATTTAGCTGTAGTCAACAGAGCATTGATGGTGGTAATGTCTCCATTTAGCTATAGTCAACAGAGCATTGATGGTGGTAATGTCGTCTCTCCCATTTAGCTGTAGTCAACAGGGCATTGATGGTGGTAATGTCTCCTCCTCCATTTAGCTGTAGTCAACAGAGCATTGATGGTGATAATGTCTCCATTTAGCTGTAGTCAACAGAGCATTGATGGTGGTAATGTCTCCATTTAGCTGTAGTCAACAGAGCATTGATGGTGGTAATGTCTCCATTTAGCTGTAGTCAACAGAGCATTGATGGTGGTAATGTCTCCATTTAGCTGTAGTCAACAGAGCATTGATGGTGGTAATGTCTCCATTTAGCTGTAGTCAACAGAGCATTGATGGTGGTAATGTCTCCATTTAGCTGTAGTCAACAGAGCATTGATGGTGGTAATGTCTCCATTTAGCTGTAGTCAACAGAGCATTGATGGTGATAATGTCTCCATTTAGCTGTAGTCAACAGAGCATTGATGGTGGTAATGTCTCAACAGAGCATTGATGGTGGTAATGTCTCCATTTAGCTGTAGTCAACAGAGCATTGATGGTGATAATGTCTCCATTTAGCTGTAGTCAACAGAGCATTGATGGTGGTAATGTCTCCATTTAGCTGTAGTCAACAGAGCATTGATGGTGGTAATGTCTCCATTTAGCTGTAGTCAACAGAGCATTGATGGTGGTAATGTCTCCATTTAGCTGTAGTCAACAGAGCATTGATGGTGATAATGTCTTCTCTCCCATTTAGCTGTAGTCAACAGAGCATTGATGGTGGTAATGTCTCCATTTAGCTGTAGTCAACAGAGCATTGATGGTGGTAATGTCTCCATTTAGCTGTAGTCAACAGAGCATTGATGGTGATAATGTCTCCATTTAGCTGTAGTCAACAGAGCATTGATGGTGGTAATGTCTCCATTTAGCTGTAGTCAACAGAGCATTGATGGTGATAATGTCTCCATTTAGCTGTAGTCAACAGAGCATTGATGGTGGTAATGTCTCCATTTAGCTGTAGTCAACAGAGCATTGATGGTGGTAATGTCTCCATTTAGCTGTAGTCAACAGAGCATTGATGGTGGTAATGTCTCCATTTAGCTGTAGTCAACAGAGCATTGATGGTGGTAATGTCTTCTCCTCCATTTAGCTGTAGTCAACATGAATATACAATTATATTGAGTTAGAATATTACCTACCTCCTCTCTCTCAGGTGAGACCATGGCCAGTATATTACCTACCTCCTCTCTCTCAGGTGAGACCATGGCCAGTATATTACCTACCTCCTCTCTCTCAGGTGAGACCATGGCCAGTATATTACCTACCTCCTCTCTCTCAGATGAAACCATGGCCAGTATATTACCTACCTCCTCTCTCTCAGGTGAGACCATGGCCAGTATATTACCTACCTCCTCTCTCTCAGGTGAGACCATGGCCAGTATATTACCTACCTCCTCTCTCTCAGGTGAGACCATGGCCAGTATATTACCTAGTTCCTGTCTCTCTCAGGTGAGACCATGGCCAGTATATTACCTACCTCCTCTCTCTCAGGTGAGACCATGGCCAGTATATTACCTACCTCCTCTCTCTCAGGTGAGACCATGGCCAGTATATTACCTAGCTCCTCTCTCTCAGGTGAGACCATGGCCAGTATATTACCTACCTCCTCTCTCTCAGGTGAGACCATGGCCAGTATATTACCTAGTTCCTGTCTCTCTCAGGTGACCATGGCCAGTATATTACCTACCTCCTCTCTCTCAGGTGAGACCATGGCCAGTATATTACCTACCTCCTCTCTCTCAGGTGAGACCATGGCCAGTATATTACCTAGCTCCTGTCTCTCTCAGGTGAGACCATGGCCAGTATATTACCTAGATCCTGTCTCTCTCAGGTGAGACCATGGCCAGTATATTACCTACCTCCTCTCTCTCAGGTGAGACCATGGCCAGTATATTACCTACCTCATCTCTCTCAGGTGAGACCATGGCCAGTATATTACCTAGCTCCTGTCTCTCTCAGGTGACCACGGCCAGTATATTACCTACCTCCTCTCTCTCAGGTGACCACGGCCAGTATATTACCTACCTCCTCTCTCTCAGGTGACCACGGCCAGTATATTACCTACCTCCTCTCTCTCAGGTGAGACCATGGCCAGTATATTACCTACCTCCTCTCTCTCAGGTGAGACCATGGCCAGTATATTACCTACCTCCTCTCTCTCAGGTGAGACCATGGCCAGTATATTACCTACCTCCTCTCTCTCAGGTGAGACCATGGCCAGTATATTACCTACCTCCTCTCTCTCAGGTGAGACCATGGCCAGTATATTACCTACCTCCTCTCTCTCAGGTGAGACCATGGCCAGTATATTACCTACCTCCTCTCTCTCAGGTGAGACCATGTCCAGTATATTACCTACCTCCTCTCTCTCTCAGGTGACCACGGCCAGTATATTACCTACCTCCTCTCTCTCAGGTGACCACGGCCAGTATATTACCTACCTCCTCTCTCTCAGGTGAGACCATGGCCAGTATATTACCCACCTCCCCTCTCTCAGGTGAGACCATGGCCAGTATATTACCTACCTCCTCTCTCTCAGGTGAGACCATGGCCAGTATATTACCTACCTCCTCTCTCTCAGGTGACCACGGCCAGTATATTACCTACCTCCTCTCTCTCAGGTGAGACCATGGCCAGTATGTTACCTACCTCCTCTCTCTCAGGTGAGACCATGGCCAGTATGTTACCAACTATCAATTAATTGATGGTGAGTTGATTGCTGAATTCATAAGCAATAATATGTTATCAAACCAAAATGGATGTTTATTTGGCGTATGTACAGGATAAGGTGGGGTATATACAGGAATATTTTTTATTTCACCTTTATTTAACCAGGTAGGCTAGTTGAGAACACCTTTATTTAACCAGGTAGGCTAGTTGGGAACAAATTCTCATTTGCAACTACGACCTGGAATATGACATTGTCTCCTGTCCCACTACCAACCAAGCCAGAGTTTGATGTTTTCCCACACAGTGCCAACATTCCCCACAGACTCAGACTCTCCTGTCCCACTACCAACCAAGCCAGAGTTTGATGTTTTCCCACACAGTGCCAACATTCCCCACAGACTCAGACTCTCCTGTCCCACTACCAACCAAGCCAGAGTTTGATGTTTTCCCCCCACACAGTGCCAAC
The DNA here is from genome assembly GCF_034236695.1 of Oncorhynchus nerka. Taxonomy (NCBI): domain Eukaryota; kingdom Metazoa; phylum Chordata; class Actinopteri; order Salmoniformes; family Salmonidae; genus Oncorhynchus; species Oncorhynchus nerka. Next base: position 258,203 of record NW_027040407.1, on the reverse strand, counting down.
ATTCCCCACAGACTCAGACTCTCCTGTCCCACTACCAACCAAGCCAGAGTTTCTTCAGGAACTTGGTTGGTAGGAAACAGAACTGGTGCTCATACAGAACTGGTGCTCATACAGAACTGGTGCTCATACAGAACTGGTGCTCATACAGAACTGGTGCTCATACAGAACTGGTGCTCATACAGAACTGGTGCTCATACAGAACTGGTGCTCATACAACTACTACGAAAACTTGGTTTGGAAAGTCCTTTGACACAGTGATTTTATTACATTTCAGTGATATGATTTGTTTTTTCCCATCAGCATTAACACTGTCAGAGTAACAGAACCATGGAGGACTGGACCACTGTCAGAGTAACAGAACCATGGAGGACTGGTCTACTGTCAGAGTAACAGAACCATGGAGGACTGGTCTACTGTCAGAGTAACAGAACCATGGAAGACTGGTCTACTGTCAGAGTAACAGAACCATGGAGGACTGGACCACTGTCAGAGTAACAGAACCATGGAGGACTGGTCTACTGTCAGAGTAACAGAACCATGGAGGACTACTGTCAGAGTAACAGAACCATGAAAGACTGGTCTACTGTCAGAGTAACAGAACCATGGAAGACTGGTCTACTGTCAGAGTAACAGAACCATGGAGGACTGGACCACTCTCAGAGTAACAGAACCATGGAGGACTACTGTCAGAGTAACAGAACCATGGAGGACTGGTCTACTGTCAGAGTAACAGAACCATGGAGGACTACTGTCAGAGTAACAGAACCATGGAGGACCACTGTCAGAGTAACAGAACCATGGAGGACTACTGTCAGAGTAACAGAACCATGGAGGACTGGTCTACTGTCAGAGTAACAGAACCATGGAGGAATACTGTCAGAGTAACAGAACCATGGAGGACTACTGTCAGAGTAACAGAACCATGGAGGACTGGACCACTGTCAGAGTAACAGAACCATGGAGGACTGGTCCACTGTCAGAGTAACAGAACCATGGAGGACTACTGTCAGAGTAACAGAACCATGGAGGACTGGACCACTGTCAGAGTAACAGAACCATGGAGGACTGGACCACTGTCAGAGTAACAGAACCATGGAGGACTGGACTACTGTCAGAGTAACAGAACCATGGAGGACTGGACCACTGTCAGAGTAACAGAACCATGGAGGACTACTGTCAGAGTAACAGAACCATGGAGGACTGGTCTACTGTCAGAGTAACAGAACCATGGAGGACTGGACCACTGTCAGAGTAACAGAACCATGGAGGACTACTGTCAGAGTAACAGAACCATGGAGGACTGGTCTACTGTCAGAGTAACAGAACCATGGAGGACTGGTCTACTGTCAGAGTAACAGAACCATGGAGGACTGGTCTACTGTCAGAGTAACAGAACCATGGAGGACTGGACCACTGTCAGAGTAACAGAACCATGGAGGACTACTGTCAGAGTAACAGAACCATGGAGGACTGGTCTACTGTCAGAGTAACAGAACCATGGAGGACTGGTCTACTGTCAGAGTAACAGAACCATGGAGGGCTGGTCTACTGTCAGAGTAACAGAACCATGGAGGACTACTGTCAGAGTAACAGAACCATGGAGGACTGGTCTACTGTCAGAGTAACAGAACCATGGAGGACTACTGTCAGAGTAACAGAACCATGGAGGACTGGTCTACTGTCAGAGTAATAGAACCATGGAGGACTGGTCTACTGTCAGAGTAACAGAACCATGGAGGACTGGTCTACTGTCAGAGTAACAGAACCATGGAGGACTGGTCTACTGTCAGAGTAACAGAACCATGGAGGACTACTGTCAGAGTAACAGAACCATGGAGGACTACTGTCAGAGTAACAGAACCATGGAGGACTGGTCTACTGTCAGAGTAACAGAACCATGGAGGACTGGTCTACTGTCAGAGTAACAGAACCATGGAGGACTGGTCTACTGTCAGAGTAACAGAACCATGGAGGGCTGGTCTACTGTCAGAGTAACAGAACCATGGAGGACTGGACTACTGTCAGAGTAACAGAACCATGGAGGACTGGACTACTGTCAGAGTAACAGAACCATGGAGGACTGGACTACTGTCAGAGTAACAGAACCATGGAGGACTGGACTACTGTCAGAGTAACAGAACCATGGAGGACTGGACTACTGTCAGAGTAACAGCACCATGGAGGACTGGACTACTGTCAGAGTAACAGAACCACGGAGGTCTACTGTCAGAGTAACAGAACCATCGAGTACTGGACCACTGTCAGAGTAACAGAACCATGGAGGACTACTGTCAGAGTAACAGAACCATGGTGGACTGGACTACTCTCAGAGTAACAGAACCATGGAGGTCTACTGTCAGAGTAACAGAACCATGGAGGACTGGACCACTGTCAGAGTAACAGAACCATGGAGGACTGGACTACTGTCAGAGTAACAGAACCATGGAGGACTGGACTACTGTCAGAGTAACAGAACCATGGAGGACTACTGTCAGAGTAACAGAACCATGGAGGACTGGTCTACTGTCAGAGTAACAGAACCATGGAGGACTACTGTCAGAGTAACAGAACCATGGAGGACTGGTCTACTGTCAGAGTAACAGAACCATGGAGGACTGGTCTACTGTCAGAGTAACAGAACCATGGAGGACTGGTCTACTGTCAGAGTAACAGAACCATGGAGGACTGGTCTACTGTCAGAGTAACAGAACCATGGAGGACTACTGTCAGAGTAACAGAACCATGGAGGACTACTGTCAGAGTAACAGAACCATGGAGGACTGGACTACTGATAATGATTGACGCTCTTGTGAATTGAAATCAAGTTGATTTGGTTGGTTTCTGGTGTAGCAGGTACAACGTCACATCGACACAATGCTGATGGCGACTCATGTAGTGTAGCTGAAAAGTTAGCATGTTCCTCATCATGTAGCTGAAGGGTTAGGATGTTTCTCATAATGTAGTGTAGCTGAAGGGTTAGAATGTTCCTCATCATGTAGTATAGCTGAATGGTTGGGATGTTCCTCATCATGTAGTGTAGCTGAAGGGTTAGGATGTTCCTCATCATGTAGTATAGCTGAATGGTTGGGATGTTCCTCATCATGTAGCTGAATGGTTGGGATGTTCCTCATCATGTAGCTGAATGGTTGGGATGTTCCTCATCATGTAGCTGAAGGTTAGGATGTTCCTCATCATGTAGCTGAATGGTTAGGATGTTCCTCATCATGTAGCTGAATGGTTAGGATGTTCCTCATCATGTAGCTGAATGGTTAGGATGTTCCTCATCATGTAGCTGAATGGTTAGGATGTTCCTCATCATCATGTAGCTGTTCCTCATCATGTAGTGTATGGGTTAGGATGTTCCTCATCATGTAGCTGAATGGTTAGGATGTTCCTCATCATGTAGCTGAATGGTTGGGATGTTCCTCATCATGTTGCTAGCTTAGGATGTTCCTCATCATGTTGCTGAATGGTTGGGTTGTTCCTCATCATGTAGCTGAAGGGTTGGGATGTTCCTCATCATGTAGCTGAACGGTTAGGATGTTCCTCATCATGTAGTGTAGCTGAATGGTTAGGATGTTCCTCATCATGTTGCTGAACGGTTAGGATGTTCCTCATCATGTAGCTGAATGGTTGGGATGTTCCTCATCATGTAGCTGAATGGTTAGGATGTTCCTCATCATGTAGCTGAATGGTTAGGATGTTCCTCATCATGTAGCTGAATGGTTAGGATGTTCCTCATCATGTAGCTGAATGGTTAGGATGTTCCTCATCATGTAGTATAGCTGAACGGTTAGGATGTTCCTCATCATGTAGTATAGCTGAATGGTTGGGATGTTCCTCATCATGTAGCTGAATGGTTGGGATGTTCCTCATCATGTAGCTGAACGGTTAGGATGTTCCTCATCATGTAGCTGAATGGTTGGGATGTTCCTCATCATGTAGCTGAATGGTTGGGATGTTCCTCATCATGTAGTATAGCTGAATGGTTGGGATGTTCCTCATCATGTAGCTGAATGGTTGGGATGTTCCTCATCATGTAGTATAGCTGAATGGTTAGGATGTTCCTCATCATGTAGTATAGCTGAATGGTTAGGATGTTCCTCATCATGTAGTATAGCTGAATGGTTAGGATGTTCCTCATCATGTAGTGTAGCTGAATGGTTAGGATGTTCCTCATCATGTAGTGTAGCTGAATGGTTAGGATGTTCCTCATCATGTAGTGTAGCTGAATGGTTGGGATGTTCCTCATCATGTAGTGTAGCTGAATAGTTGGGATGTTCCTCATCATGTAGCTGAATGGTTAGGATGTTCCCCATCATGTAGTATAGCTGAACGGTTAGGATGTTCCTCATCATGTAGCTGAATGGTTAGGATGTTCCTCATCATGTAGCTGAATGGTTGGGATGTTCCTCATCATGTAGTATAGCTGAATGGTTAGGATGTTCCTCATCATGTAGCTGAATGGTTAGGATGTTCCTCATCATGTAGTGTAGCTGAATGGTTGGGATGTTCATCATCATGTAGTATAGCTGAATGGTTGGGATGTTCCTCATCATGTAGCTGAATGGTTGGGATGTTCCTCACCATGTAGTATAGCTGAACGGTTAGGATGTTCCTCATCATGTAGTATAGCTGAATGGTTGGGATGTTCCTCATCATGTAGTATAGCTGAATGGTTAGGATGTTCCTCATCATGTAGTGTAGCTGAATGGTTAGGATGTTCCTCATCATGTAGTGTAGCTGAATGGTTGGGATGTTCCTCATCATGTAGTGTAGCTGAATGGTTGGGATGTTCCTCATCATGTAGTATAGCTGAACGGTTAGGATGTTCCTCATCATGTAGTATAGCTGAATGGTTAGGATGTTCCTCATCATGTAGTGTAGCTGAATGGTTAGGATGTTCCTCATCATGTAGTGTAGCTGAATGGTTAGGATGTTCCTCATCATGTAGTGTAGCTGAATGGTTGGGATGTTCCTCATCGTGTAGTGTAGCTGAATGGTTGGGATGTTCCTCATCATGTAGCTGAATGGTTAGGATGTTCCTCATCATGTAGTATAGCTGAACGGTTAGGATGTTCCTCATCATGTAGCTGAATGGTTAGGATGTTCCTCATCATGTAGCTGAATGGTTGGGATGTTCCTCATCATGTAGTATAGCTGAATGGTTAGGATGTTCCTCATCATGTAGCTGAATGGTTGGGATGTTCCTCATCATGTAGTATAGCTGAATGGTTGGGATGTTCCTCATCATGTAGCTGAATGGTTAGGATGTTCCTCATCATGTAGCTGAATGGTTGGGATGTTCCTCATCATGTAGCTGAATGGTTGGGATGTTCCTCATCATGTAGCTGAATGTTTGGGATGTTCCTCATCATGTAGCTGAATGGTTAGGATGTTCCTCATCATGTAGTATAGCTGAATGGTTAGGATGTTCCTCATCATGTAGTATAGCTGAATGGTTAGGATGTTCCTCATCATGTAGTGTAGCTGAATGGTTGGGATGTGTTCCTCATCATGTAGCTGAATGTTTGGGATGTTCTTCATCATGTAGTGTAGCTGAATGGTTGGGATGTTCCTCATCATGTAGCTGAATGTTTGGGATGTTCCTCATCATGTAGCTGAATGGTTAGGATGTTCCTCATCATGTAGTGTAGCTGAATGGTTAGGATGTTCCTCATCATGTAGTGTAGCTGAATGGTTAGGATGTTCCTCATCATGTAGTGTAGCTGAATGGTTGGGATGTTCCTCATCATGTAGCTGAATGGTTAGGATGTTCCTCATCATGTAGCTGAATGGTTGGGATGTTCCTCATCATGTAGCTGAATGTTTGGGATGTTCCTCATCATGTAGTATAGCTGAATGGTTAGGATGTTCCTCATCATGTAGCTGAATGGTTGGGATGTTCCTCATCATGTAGCTGAATGTTTGGGATGTTCCTCATCATGTAGCTGAATGGTTAGGATGTTCCTCATCATGTAGTGTAGCTGAATGGTTAGGATGTTCCTCATCATGTAGTGTAGCTGAATGTTTGGGATGTTCCTCATCATGTAGCTGAATGGTTAGGATGTTCCTCATCATGTAGCTGAATGGTTGGGATGTTCCTCATCATGTAGCTGAATGGTTGGGATGTTCCTCATCATGTAGCTGAATGGTTGGGATGTTCCTCATCATGTAGTATAGCTGAACGGTTAGGATGTTCCTCATCATGTAGCTGAATGGTTGGGATGTTCCTCATCATGTAGCTGAATGTTTGGGATGTTCCTCATAGTTTATGGCTGATATGGTTTCCTCCTCCAACAGGTCCAGGAGATCCTCTGCATTATAGGTTGACGTGGGAAAACATGAAACATTTTGTTACAGAACAACTCAATGTCATCTTCCTGTACAGCAAATAAACATTAGTTTGGTTTGATAAGTGTCACGACCTTAGAGAGCCTTTTAATGTCTATATTTGCTTTGGTCAGGGTGTGATATGGGGGTGGGCATTATTCTATGTTTAGATTTTCTATGATTTTCTATTTCTATGTTTTGGTTGGGTATGGTTCTCATTCAGGGACAGCTGTCTATCGTTGTCTCTGATTGGGAACCATACTTAGGTAGCCCTTTCCCCTCCTTTCTTTGTGGGAAGTTGACTTTTTTTATGAGCCTTTAGCTTCACAGTTTGTTTGTTAGTGTTTATTGTTTTGTTCGGCGTCTTTTCTAAATAAAATAATATGAACGCTCACCACGCTGTCGTCTTCATTCAACGGCCGTGACAATAACCCAATGTTGACGGAATAGGAGGAGATTATCCTGAGAATTTACACACCGTTTATGAATTCAACCACCTCATCTTCTTCAACGCTCTCCAGGGTTGTTGACTACAGCTAAATGGGAGAGAAGACATTACCACCATCAATGCTCTGTTGACTACAGCTAAATGAGGGAGAATACATTACCACCATCAATGCTCTGTTGACTATAGCTAAATGGAGGAGACATTACCACCATCAATGCTCTGTTGACTACAGCTAAATGGAGACATTACCACCATCAATGCTCTGTTGACTACAGCTAAATGGAGACATTACCACCATCAATGCTCTGTTGACTACAGCTAAATGGAGACATTACCACCATCAATGCTCTGTTGACTACAGCTTATTACCACCATCAATGCTCTGTTGACTACAGCTAAATGGAGACATTATCACCATCAATGCATTACCACCATTGACTACAGCTAAATGGAGACATTACCACCATCAATGCCCTGTTGACTGTTGACTACAGCTAAATGGAGGAGAAGACATTACCACCATCAATGCTCTGTTGACTACAGCTAAATGGAGACATTACCACCATCAATGCTCTGTTGACTACAGCTAAATGGAGGAGAAGACATTACCACCATCAATGCTCTGTTGACTACAGCTAAATGGAGACATTACCACCATCAATGCTCTGTTGACTACAGCTAAATGGAGACATTACCACCATCAATGCTCTGTTGAGAAGACATTACCACCATCAATGCTCTGTTGACTACAGCTAAATGGAGACATTACCACCATCAATGCTCTGTTGACTACAGCTAAATGGAGGAGAAGACATTACCACCATCAATGCTCTGTTGACTACAGCTAAATGGAGACATTACCACCATCAATGCTCTGTTGACTACAGCTAAATGGAGACATTACCACCATCAATGCTCTGTTGACTACAGCTAAATGGAGACATTAGACATTACACCATCAATGCTCTGTTGACTACAGCTAAATGGAGACATTACCACCATCAATGCTCTGTTGACTACAGCTAAATGGAGACATTACCACCATCAATGCTCTGTTGACTACAGCTAAATGGAGACATTACCACCATCAATGCTCTGTTGACTACAGCTAAATGGAGACATTACCACCATCAATGCTCTGTTGACTACAGCTAAATGGAGACATTACCACCATCAATGCTCTGTTGACTACAGCTAAATGGAGACATTATCACCATCAATGCTCTGTTGACTACAGCTAAATGGAGACATTACCACCACCAATGCTCTGTTGAGTACAGCTAAATGGAGACATTACCACCATCAATGCTCTGTTGACTACAGCTAAATGGAGGAGAAGACGTTACCACAGAATAAGTCAGGGTTACAACAGTCTCATTTTCATCCAATAGGATGTGGTGTTGTGTTGTAACCTGTGTCACATGTGTCATGCTAATGAACCATCCTATGACTTGATGGACCATAGTTCACCAATATGTCATTCAGATGAGCCATTGTTTACTTGACTGGCCACGCTGGTTATTCATTTAGTGGTCCTGGTGGGCGGTTAACACTAGATAGGAATCAATACTGTATATAGAGAGACAATGTTCTGAATAGGAAAACTGACTTACTATTTTGGTCAATTACCAACAAAATCATTATTGAATCACAAAGCATAACACAAAATGTATACAGCCTTTCTTACCTCTCTTTCTGTGTTGGGGTTTTCACAACCACAACTTGTACAACCTCAGGTTCCCTCTAAATCAGACTGTCTCCACCAGCATCTCAGGTTCCCTCTAAATCAGACTGTCTCCACCAGTATCTCAGGTTCCCTCTAAATCAGACTGTCTCCACCAGTATCTCAGGTTCCCTCTAAATCAGACTGTCTCCACCAGTATCTCAGGTTCCCTCTAAATCAGACTGTCTCCACCAGTATCTCAGGTTCCCTCTAAATCAGACTGTCTCCACCAGTATCTCAGGTTCCCTCTAAATCAGACTGTCTCCACCAGTATCTCAGGTTCCCTCTAAATCAGACTGTCTCCACAGTTAAGAACAAATGTATTTTTATTTTTTATTTTTTTAACCTTTATTTAACTAGGCAAGTCAGTTAAGAACAAATTCTTATTTTCAATGACGGCCTAGGAACAGTGGGTTAACTGCCTGTTCAGGGGCAGAACGACAGATTTGAACCTTGTCAGCTTGGGGATTTGAACTTGCAACCTTCCGGTTACTAGTCCAACACTCTAACCACTAGGCTACCCTGCCGCCCCAGATCAGACTGTCTCCACCAGTCCCTGACAAATACATGTCTGTGTGATGTTACTGCTCAATGCTTTTGTTGGGTGGTCCTGGGTGGTCCTGGGTGGTCCTGGGCTGAAAATGCTGTCCACCACCTAGTTAGCTGCATGATGCTTGTTTCTTTTGTCCCTGCTACAGTCGGCAAACAAGTTGGATTGTTGGCTTCATTTTCTCTGTGTTTCTGGCTGCTGTAGCGTTAGCTAGTTTGTTGGCTTCGTTTGCTCTGTGTTTGTTTCTGGCTGCTGTAGCGTTAGCTAGTTTGTTGGCTTCGTTTGCTCTGTGTTTCTGGCTGCTGTAGCGTTAGCTAGTTTGTTGGCTTCGTTTGCTCTGTGTTTCTGGCTGCTGTAGCGTTAGCTAGTTTGTTGGCTTCGTTTGCTCTGTGTTTGTTTCTGGCTGCTGTAGCGTTAGCTAGTTTGTTGGCTTCGTTTGCTCTGTGTTTGTTTATGGCTGCTGTAGCGTTAGCTAGTTTGCAAGTGACTTTTATTTCTCCTTTATTTCTCCTCCGGGTTCATGGCAGCAGGGTCATTTGAGTAGGTGGGATTTAACTCGAAGACACACTTTACCCAGAAGGCCAGCCCGAGGAGGCTTGGGGTCAACCTCCTGGTGTTTGTTCAACGTGAAAACACTACACAACAAATGGGGCGGCAAAGGGTCGCCCAAGACCTGCAGATTCCTGCTTTATAGATTACATTGGATTCCTGCTTTATAGACATTGGATTCCTGCTTTATAGATTACATTGGATTCCTGCTTTATAGACATTGGATTCCTGCTTTATAGACATTGGATTCCTGCTTTATAGACATTGGATTCCTGCTTTATAGACATTCTGGCTGCTTTATAGATTCCTGCTTTATAGACATTGGATTCCTGCTTTATAGACATTGGATTCCTGCTTTATAGACATTGGATTCCTGCTTTATAGACATTGGATTCCTGCTTTATAGACATTGGATTGGAATTGGAATCTCCACTATGTTTCTCTCTCAGATTTAACGGAAATTCTCATTTCAGACAATTGTTAATTGCTCAGGTCTCAACCTCCTGGTTTTCTTTCAAAGTGAAAAACACTACACAAGAAGTAGGGCATCATATAAGACCTCACCCCCAAGACACTACACAAGAAGTAGGGCATCATATAAGACCTCACCCCCAAGACACTACACAAGAAGTAGGGCATCATATAAGACCTCACCCCCAAGACACTACACAAGAAGTAGGGCATCATATAAGACCTCACCCCCAAGACACTACACAAGAAGTAGGGCATCATATAAGACCTCACCCCCAAGACACTCATATAAGACCTCACAAGACAGTAGTAGGGCATCATATAAGACCTCACCCCCAAGACACTACACAAGAAGTAGGGCATCATATAAGACCTCACCCCCAAGACACTACACAAGAAGTAGGGCATCATATAAGACCTCACCCCCAAGACACTACACAAGAAGTAGGGCATCATATAAGACCTCACCCCCAAGACACTGGCTGCTGCACAAGAAGTAGGGCATCATATAAGACCTCACCCCCAAGACACTACACAAGAAGTAGGGCATCATATAAGACCTCACCCCCAAGACACTACACAAGAAGTAGGGCATCATATAAGACCTCACCCCCAAGACCTGTGGATTCCTGCTTTGTATTTGTATTTATTATGGATCCCCATTCCTGGGGTCCAGCAAAATTAAGGCAGTTTTATACCATTTTAAAAACATTACAATACATTCACAGATTTCACAAGACACTGTGTCCCCTCAGGCCCCCTACTCCACCACTACCACATATCTACAGTACTACATCCATGTGTGTGTGTGTGTGTGTGTGCATGTTATCGTGTGTGTTAGTGTCTCTTCACAGTCCCCGCTGTTCCATAAGGTCTTTTATCTGTTTTTTTAAATCTAATTGTACTGCTGGCATGAGTTACATGATGTGGAAGAAGTTAGTAGTTTAGACCGACAGCTCGGTGCATGTCAATACCTCTCATAAATACAAGTAGTGATGAAGTCAATCTCTCCTCCACTTTCAGCATACTATTCATGTTAACTCTCTGTGTACATCTGTGTACATCCCTGCTGCCCTGTTCTGAGACAATTGCAATTTTCCTAAGTCCTTTTTTTGTGACACCTGACCACACGACTGAACAGTAGTCCAGGTGTGACAAAACTAGGGCCTGTAGGACCTGCCTTGTTGATAGTGTTGTTAAGAAGGTAGAAACTAGGACCTGTAGGACCTGCCTTGTTGATAGTGTTGTTAAGAAGGTAGAAACTAGGGCCTGTAGGACCTGCCTTGTTGATAGTGTTGTTAAGAAGGTAGAAACTAGGGCTGTAGGACCTGCCTTGTTGATAGTGTTGTTAAGAAGGTAGAAACTAGGGCCTGTAGGACCTGCCTTGTTGATAGTGTTGTTAAGAAGGTAGAAACTAGGGCCTGTAGGACCTGCCTTGTTGATAGTGTTGTTAAGAAGGTAGAAACTAGGACCTGTAGGACCTGCCTTGTTGATAGTGTTGTTAAGAAGGTAGAAACTAGGGCCTGTAGGACCTGCCTTGTTGATAGTGTTGTTAAGAAGGTAGAAACTAGGACCTGTAGGACCTGCCTTGTTGATAGTGTTGTTAAGAAGGTAGAAACGAAGGCCTGTAGGACCTGCCTTGTTGATAGTGTTGTTAAGAAGGTAGAAACTAGGGCCTGTAGGACCTGCCTTGTTGATAGTGTTGTTAAGAAGGTAGAAACTAGGGCCTGTAGGACCTGCCTTGTTGATAGTGTTGTTAAGAAGGTAGAAACTAGGGCCTGTAGGACCTGCCTTGTTGATAGTGTTGTTAAGAAGGTAGAAACTAGGGCCTGTAGGACCTGCCTTGTTGATAGTGTTGTTAAGAAGGTAGAAACTAGGGCCTGTAGGAACTGCCTTGTTCATAGTGTTGTTAAGAAGGTAGAGCAGGGCCTTACCATGGACAGACTTCTCCCCATCTGAGCTACTGTTGAATCAGTATGGCTACATTATCGATAACATTAATTTGCATGCTGGGAATATTAGGTCAAACTTAAATATTACATTTTCTAAATGTTCTGAAATGTTCTGAGCACCTGCAAGACAAGTCAAATGTACATTGTGGGAACATAAATGGAATATTACGTTAAACCTAAATGAAATAGGCTATGAACATAATACATACTGACTTATTTCATTCTTACAACATTAAGGGAACGTCCTGTGCAACCTAACTTAAACTTGTCAACACAAAACTGAGCATAATTTGCATTTTGGGAACCTATCTCTTGACATGTACCCCTACTGTTTCCACAACCTAATTACATTTTATGAGGACCTTTTATGCACCCTAAAATAAACAGAAACATCCACTCAGCAGGACAGTTTTTGCTGCTAGGAGAGCTGTCTGAAGGCTGTGGGAGCTGATTTTATGAGGACCTTTTATGCACCCTAAAATAAACAGAAACATCCACTCAGCAGGACAGTTTTTGTGTTATGAGAACATTTGCTGCGACCTAACGAATGTTCTCAGAACTTTCACAGAACCAATTTTGGTTTGCTGGGAAAACATTACATTGCGTTACTACATTACCTGGAAAACTAATGCGAACGTCTGGGGAATGTTCTGGTTGTTACAGAATTATCAAAAACATTCTTTGAATATTTTGGGAATGTTATCATCCTAATTTTAGATAAAACACTAGGAGAACTGTCTAAAGGCTAGGAGAACTGTCTAAAGGCTGTGGGAACTGTCTGACTGCTAGGAGAACTGTCTAAAGGCTGTCTGACTGCTAGGAGAACTGTCTAAAGGCTAGGAGAACTGTCTAAAGGCTAGGAGAACTGTCTAAAGGCTAGGAGAACTGTCTAAAGGCTAGGAGAACTGTCTAAAGGCTAGGAGAACTGTCTAAAGGCTAGGAGAACTGTCTAAAGGCTGTTAGCTGTCTAAAGGCTGTTAGCTGTCTGACTGCTAGGAGAACTGTCTAAAGGCTGTTAGCTGTCTAAAGGCTGTTAGCTGTCTGACTGATAAGAGAACTGTCTAAAGGCTGTTAGCTGTCTGACTGCTGTGGGTGCTGTCTGACTGCTAGGAGAACTGTCTAAAGGCTGTTAGCTGTCTGACTGCTAGGAGAACTGTCTGACTGCTAGGAGAACTGTCTAAAGGCTGTGGGAACTGTCTGACTGCTAGGAGAACTGTCTAAAGGCTGTTAGCTGTCTGACTGCTGTGGGAGCTGTCTGACTGCTAGGAGAACTGTCTAAAGGCTGTGGGAACTGTCTGACTGCTAGGAGAACTGTCTAAAGGCTGTTAGCTGTCTGACTGCTGTGGGTGCTGTCTGACTGCTAGGAGAACTGTCTAAAGGCTGTGTTAGCTGTCTGACTGCTAGGAGAACTGTCTAAAGGCTGTTAGCTGTCTGACTGCTGTGGGAGCTGTCTGACTGCTAGGAGAACTGTCTAAAGGCTGTTAGCTGTCTGACTGCTGTGGGTGCTGTCTGACTGCTAGGAGAACTGTCTAAAGGCTGTGTTAGCTGTCTGACTGCTAGGAGAGAAAGGCTGTCTAAAGGCTGTTAGCTGTCTGACTGCTAGGAGAACTGTCTAAAGGCTGTGTTAGCTGTCTGACTGCTAGGAGAACTGTCTAAAGGCTGTGTTAGCTGTCTGACTGCTAGGAGAACTGTCTAAAGGCTGTGTTAGCTGTCTGACTGCTAGGAGAACTGTCTGACTGCTAGGAGAACTGTCTAAAGGCTGTGTTAGCTGTCTGACTGCTAGGAGAACTGTCTAAAGGCTGTTAGCTGTCTAAAGGCTGTTAGCTGTCTGACTGCTAGGAGAACTGTCTAAAGGCTGTGTTAGCTGTCTGACTGCTAGGAGAACTGTCTAAAGGCTGTGTTAGCTGTCTGACTGCTAGGAGAACTGTCTAAAGGCTGTGTTAGCTGTCTGACTGCTAGGAGAACTGTCTAAAGGCTGTTAGCTGTCTGACTGCTAGGAGAACTGTCTAAAGGCTGTTAGCTGTCTGACTGCTAGGAGAACTGTCTAAAGGCTGTGTTAGCTGTCTGACTGCTAGGAGAACTGTCTAAAGGCTGTTAGCTGTCTGACTGCTAGGAGAACTGTCTAAAGGCTGTTAGCTGTCTGACTGCTGTGGGAGCTGTCTGACTGCTAGGAGAACTGTCTAAAGGCTGTTAGCTGTCTGACTGCTAGGAGAACTGCTAGTTTCTGAACTGTCTAAAGGCTGTGTAGCTGTCTGACTGCTAGGAGAACTGTCTAAAGGCTGTTAGCTGTCTGACTGCTAGGAGAACTGTCTAAAGGCTGTGTTAGCTGTCTGACTGCTAGGAGAACTGTCTAAAGGCTGTGTTAGCTGTCTGACTGCTAGGAGAACTGTCTAAAGGCTGTTAGCTGTCTGACTGCTAGGAGAACTGTCTAAAGGCTGTTAGCTGTCTAAAGGCTGTTAGCTGTCTGACTGCTAGGAGAACTGTCTAAAGGCTGTTAGCTGTCTGACTGCTAGGAGAACTGTCTAAAGGCTGTTAGCTGTCTGACTGCTGTGGGTGCTGTCTGAGTGCTGTTTAGCTGTCTGACTGCTAGGAGAACTGTCTAAAGGCTGTTTCTGAGCTGTCTGACTGCTAGGAGAACTGTCTAAAGGCTGTTCTGACTGCTGAGCTGTCTGACTGCTAGGAGAACTGTCTAAAGGCTGTTAGCTGTCTGACTGCTAGGAGAACTGTCTAAAGGCTGTGTTAGCTGTCTGACTGCTAGGAGAACTGTCTAAAGGCTGTTAGCTGTCTAAAGGCTGTTAGCTGTCTGACTGCTAGGAGAACTGTCTAAAGGCTGTTAGCTGTCTGACTGCTAGGAGAACTGTCTAAAGGCTGTGTTAGCTGTCTGACTGCTAGGAGAACTGTCTAAAGGCTGTTAGCTGTCTGACTGCTAGGAGAACTGTCTAAAGGCTGTTAGCTGTCTGACTGCTAGGAGAACTGTCTAAAGGCTGTTAGCTGTCTGACTGCTAGGAGAACTGTCTAAAGGCTGTTAGCTGTCTGACTGCTAGGAGAACTGTCTAAAGGCTGTTAGCTGTCTGACTGCTAGGAGAACTGTCTAAAGGCTGTTAGCTGTCTGACTGCTAGGAGAACTGTCTAAAGGCTGTTAGCTGTCTGACTGCTAGGAGAGAACTGTCTAAAGGCTGTCGTTAGCTGTCTGACTGCTAGGAGAACTGTCTAAAGGCTGTTAGCTGTCTGACTGCTAGGAGAACTGTCTAAAGGCTGTTAGCTGTTGACTGCTGTTTGGAGCTGTCTGACTGCTAGGAGAACTGTCTAAAGGCTGTTAGCTGTCTGACTGCTAGGAGAACTGTCTAAAGGCTGTTAGCTGTCTGAGCTGTCTGACTGCTAGGAGAACTGTCTAAAGGCTGTTAGCTGTCTGACTGCTAGGAGAACTGTCTAAAGGCTGTTAGCTGTCTGACTGCTAGGAGAACTGTCTAAAGGCTGTCTAAAGGCTGTTAGCTGTCTGACTGCTGTGGGAACTGTCTGAAAGGCTGTTAGCTGTCTGACTGCTGGAGAACTGTCTGAAGGCTGTTAGCTGTCTGACTGCTAGGAGAACTGTCTAAAGGCTGTTTAGCTGTCTGACTGCTAGGAGAACTGTCTAAAGGCTGTTAGCTGTCTGACTGCTAGGAGAACTGTCTAAAGGCTGTTAGCTGTCTGACTGCTAGGAGAACTGTCTAAAGGCTGTGGGAACTGTCTAAAGGCTGTTAGCTGTCTGACTGCTGTGGGTGCTGTCTGACTGCTAGGAGAACTGTCTAAAGGCTGTTAGCTGTCTGACTGCTGTGGGTGCTGTCTGACTGCTAGGAGAACTGTCTAAAGGCTGTTAGCTGTCTGACTGCTAGGAGAACTGTCTAAAGGCTGTTAGCTGTCTGACTGCTAGGAGAACTGTCTAAAGGCTGTTAGCTGTCTGACTGCTAGGAGAACTGTCTAAAGGCTGT
This sequence comes from Oncorhynchus nerka, assembly GCF_034236695.1. Lineage (NCBI taxonomy): Eukaryota > Metazoa > Chordata > Actinopteri > Salmoniformes > Salmonidae > Oncorhynchus > Oncorhynchus nerka. The sequence continues at coordinate 242,209 of NW_027040407.1, read as the reverse complement.
TAGCTGTCTGACTGCTAGGAGAACTGTCTAAAGGCTGTGGGAGCTGTCTGACTGCTCGGAGAACTGTCTAAAGGCTGTTAGCTGTCTAAAGGCTGTTAGCTGTCTGACTGCTGTGGGTGCTGTCTGACTGCTAGGAGAACTGTCTAAAGGCTGTTAGCTGTCTGACTGCTGTGGGTGCTGTCTGACTGCTAGGAGAACTGTCTAAAGGCTGTTAGCTGTCTGACTGCTGTGGGTGCTGTCTGACTGCTAGGAGAACTGTCTAAAGGCTGTTAGCTGTCTGACTGCTGTGGGTGCTGTCTGAAGGCTGTTAGCTGTCTGACTGCTGTGGGTGCTGTCTGACTGCTAGGATAACTGTCTAAAGGCTGTTAGCTGTCTGACTGCTGTGGGTGCTGTCTGACTGCTAGGATAACTGTCTAAAGGCTGTGGGAACTGTCTGACTGCTAGGAGAACTGTCTAAAGGCTGTTAGCTGTCTGACTGCTAGGAGAACTGTCTAAAGGCTGTTAGCTGTCTGACTGCTGTGGGAGCTGTCTGACTGCTAGGAGAACTGTCTAAAGGCTGTTAGCTGTCTGACTGCTAGGAGAACTGTCTAAAGGCTGTGGGAGCTGTCTGACTGCTAGGAGAACTGTCTAAAGGCTGTTAGCTGTCTGACTGCTAGGAGAACTGTCTAAAGGCTGTTAGCTGTCTGACTGCTGTGGGAGCTGTCTGAAGGCTGTTAGCTGTCTGACTGCTAGGAGAACTGTCTAAAGGCTGTTAGCTGTCTGACTGCTAGGAGAACTGTCTAAAGGCTGTTAGCTGTCTGACTGCTAGGAGAACTGTCTAAAGGCTGTGGGAACTGTCTAAAGGCTGTTAGCTGTCTGACTGCTAGGAGAACTGTCTAAAGGCTGTTAGCTGTCTGACTGCTAGGAGAACTGTCTAAAGGCTGTTAGCTGTCTGACTGCTGTGGGTGCTGTCTGACTGCTAGGAGAACTGTCTAAAGGCTGTTAGCTGTCTGACTGCTAGGAGAACTGTCTAAAGGCTGTTAGCTGTCTGACTGCTAGGAGAACTGTCTAAAGGCTGTTAGCTGTCTGACTGCTAGGAGAACTGTCTAAAGGCTGTTAGCTGTCTGACTGCTAGGAGAACTGTCTAAAGGCTGTGGGAGCTGTCTGACTGCTAGGAGAACTGTCTAAAGGCTGTTAGCTGTCTAAAGGCTGTTAGCTGTCTAAAGGCTGTTAGCTGTCTGACTGCTGTGGGTGCTGTCTGACTGCTAGGAGAACTGTCTAAAGGCTGTTAGCTGTCTGACTGCTGTGGGTGCTGTCTGACTGCTAGGAGAACTGTCTAAAGGCTGTTAGCTGTCTGACTGCTGTGGGTGCTGTCTGACTGCTAGGAGAACTGTCTAAAGGCTGTTAGCTGTCTGACTGCTGTGGGTGCTGTCTGAAGGCTGTTAGCTGTCTGACTGCTGTGGGTGCTGTCTGACTGCTAGGATAACTGTCTAAAGGCTGTTAGCTGTCTGACTGCTGTGGGTGCTGTCTGACTGCTAGGATAACTGTCTAAAGGCTGTGGGAACTGTCTGACTGCTAGGAGAACTGTCTAAAGGCTGTTAGCTGTCTGACTGCTGTGGGAGCTGTCTGACTGCTAGGAGAACTGTCTAAAGGCTGTTAGCTGTCTGACTGCTGTGGGAGCTGTCTGACTGCTAGGAGAACTGTCTAAAGGCTGTTAGCTGTCTGACTGCTGTGGGAGCTGTCTGAAGGCTGTGGGTGCTGTCTGACTGCTAGGAGAACTGTCTAAAGGCTGTTAGCTGTCTGACTGCTAGGAGAACTGTCTGACTGCTAGGAGAACTGTCTAAAGGCTGTTAGCTGTCTGACTGCTAGGAGAACTGTCTAAAGGCTGTGGGAGCTGTCTGACTGCTAGGAGAACTGTCTAAAGGCTGTTAGCTGTCTGACTGCTGTGGGTGCTGTCTGACTGCTAGGAGAACTGTCTGACTGCTAGGAGAACTGTCTAAAGGCTGTTAGCTGTCTAAAGGCTGTGGGTGCTGTCTGAAGGCTGTGGGAACTGTCTAAAGGCTGTTAGCTGTCTAAAGGCTGTTAGCTGTCTGACTGCTAGGAGAACTGTCTAAAGGCTGTGGGAGCTGTCTGACTGCTAGGAGAACTGTCTAAAGGCTGTGGGAGCTGTCTGACTGCTAGGAGAACTGTCTAAAGGCTGTTAGCTGTCTGACTGCTGTGGGTGCTGTCTGACTGCTAGGAGAACTGTCTAAAGGCTGTGGGAACTGTCTGACTGCTAGGAGAACTGTCTAAAGGCTGTGTTAGCTGTCTGACTGCTAGGAGAACTGTCTAAAGGCTAGGAGAACTGTCTAAAGGCTGTTAGCTGTCTGACTGCTGTGGGAGCTGTCTGAAGGCTGTGGGTGCTGTCTGACTGCTAGGAGAACTGTCTAAAGGCTAGGAGAACTGTCTAAAGGCTAGGAGAACTGTCTAGAGGCTAGGAGAACTGTCTAAAGGCTGTGTTAGCTGTCTGACTGCTAGGAGAACTGTCTAAAGGCTGTGGGAGCTGTCTGACTGCTAGGAGAACTGTCTAAAGGCTGTGTTAGCTGTCTGACTGCTAGGATAACTGTCTAAAGGCTGTGGGAGCTGTCTGACTGCTAGGAGAACTGTCTAAAGGCTGTTAGCTGTCTGACTGCTGTGGGTGCTGTCTGACTGCTAGGAGAACTGTCTAAATGCTGTGGGAACTGTCTGACTGCTAGGAGAACTGTCTAAAGGCTGTGTTAGCTGTCTGACTGCTAGGAGAACTGTCTAAAGGCTAGGAGAACTGTCTAAAGGCTGTTAGCTGTCTGACTGCTGTGGGAGCTGTCTGACTGCTAGGAGAACTGTCTAAAGGCTGTTAGCTGTCTGACTGCTGTGGGAGCTGTCTGACTGCTAGGAGAACTGTCTAAAGGCTGTTAGCTGTCTGACTGCTGTGGGAGCTGTCTGAAGGCTGTGGGTGCTGTCTGACTGCTAGGAGAACTGTCTAAAGGCTGTTAGCTGTCTGACTGCTAGGAGAACTGTCTGACTGCTAGGAGAACTGTCTAAAGGCTGTTAGCTGTCTGACTGCTAGGAGAACTGTCTAAAGGCTGTGGGAGCTGTCTGACTGCTAGGAGAACTGTCTAAAGGCTGTTAGCTGTCTGACTGCTGTGGGTGCTGTCTGAGTGCTAGGAGAACTGTCTGACTGCTAGGAGAACTGTCTAAAGGCTGTTAGCTGTCTAAAGGCTGTGGGAACTGTCTAAAGGCTGTGTTAGCTGTCTGACTGCTAGGAGAACTGTCTAAAGGCTGTGGGAGCTGTCTGACTGCTAGGAGAACTGTCTAAAGGCTGTGGGAGCTGTCTGACTGCTAGGAGAACTGTCTAAAGGCTGTTAGCTGTCTGACTGCTGTGGGTGCTGTCTGACTGCTAGGAGAACTGTCTAAAGGCTGTGGGAACTGTCTGACTGCTAGGAGAACTGTCTAAAGGCTGTGTTAGCTGTCTGACTGCTAGGAGAACTGTCTAAAGGCTAGGACTGAAGAACTGTCTAAAGGCTGTTAGCTGTCTGACTGCTGTGGGAGCTGTCTGAAGGCTGTGGGTGCTGTCTGACTGCTAGGAGAACTGTCTAAAGGCTAGCTGTCTGAGAACTGTCTAAAGGCTAGGAGAACTGTCTGAGGCTAGGAGAACTGTCTAAAGGCTGTGTTAGCTGTCTGACTGCTAGGAGAACTGTCTAAAGGCTGTGTGAGCTGTCTGACTGCTAGGAGAACTGTCTAAAGGCTGTGTTAGCTGTCTGACTGCTAGGAGAACTGTCTAAAGGCTGTGGGAGCTGTCTGACTGCTAGGAGAACTGTCTAAAGGCTGTTAGCTGTCTGACTGCTGTGGGTGCTGTCTGACTGCTAGGAGAACTGTCTAAAGGCTGTGGGAACTGTCTGACTGCTAGGAGAACTGTCTAAAGGCTGTGTTAGCTGTCTGACTGCTAGGAGAACTGTCTAAAGGCTGGAGAACTGTCTAAAGGCTGTTAGCTGTCTGACTGCTGTGAGCTGTCTAAAGGCTGTGGGTGCTGTCTGACTGCTAGGAGAACTGTCTAAAGGCTAGGAGAACTGTCTAAAGGCTAGGAGAACTGTCTAAAGGCTAGGAGAACTGTCTAAAGGCTGTGTTAGCTGTCTGACTGCTAGGAGAACTGTCTAAAGGCTGTGGGAACTGTCTAAAGGCTGTGGGAGCTGTCTGACTGCTAGGAGAACTGTCTAAAGGCTGTGTTAGCTGTCTGACTGCTAGGAGAACTGTCTAAAGGCTGTGTTAGCTGTCTGACTGCTAGGAGAACTGTCTGACTGCTGACTGCTAGGAGAACTGTCTAAAGGCTGTGTTAGCTGTCTGACTGCTAGGAGAACTGTCTAAAGGCTGTGTTAGCTGTCTGACTGCTAGGAGAACTGTCTGACTGCTAGGAGAACTGTCTAAATGCTGTGTTAGCTGTCTGACTGCTAGGAGAACTGTCTAAATGCTGTGTTAGCTGTCTGACTGCTAGGAGAACTGTCTAAATGCTGTGTTAGCTGTCTGACTGCTAGGAGAACTGTCTAAAGGCTGTGTTAGCTGTCTGACTGCTAGGAGAACTGTCTAAAGGCTGTGTTAGCTGTCTGACTGCTAGGAGAACTGTCTAAAGGCTGTGGGAGCTGTCTGACTGCTAGGAGAACTGTCTAAAGGCTGTGGGAGCTGTCTGACTGCTAGGAGAACTGTCTAAAGGCTGTGTTAGCTGTCTGACTGCTAGGAGAACTGTCTAAAGGCTGTGTTAGCTGTCTGACTGCTAGGAGAACTGTCTAAAGGCTGTGGGAGCTGTCTAAAGGCTGTGTTAGCTGTCTGACTGCTAGGAGAACTGTCTAAAGGCTGTGTTAGCTGTCTGACTGCTAGGAGAACTGTCTAAAGGCTGTGTTAGCTGTCTGACTGCTAGGAGAACTGTCTAAAGGCTGTGTTAGCTGTCTGACTGCTAGGAGAACTGTCTAAAGGCTGTGTTAGCTGTCTGACTGCTAGGAGAACTGTCTAAAGGCTGTGTTAGCTGTCTGACTGCTAGGAGAACTGTCTAAAGGCTGTGTTAGCTGTCTGACTGCTAGGAGAACTGTCTAAAGGCTGTGTTAGCTGTCTGACTGCTAGGAGAACTGTCTAAAGGCTGTGTTAGCTGTCTGACTGCTAGGAGAACTGTCTAAAGGCTGTGTTAGCTGTCTGACTGCTAGGAGAACTGTCTAAAGGCTGTGTTAGCTGTCTGACTGCTAGGAGAACTGTCTAAAGGCTGTGTTAGCTGTCTGACTGCTAGGAGAACTGTCTAAAGGCTGTGGGAGCTGTCTGACTGCTAGGAGAACTGTCTGACTGCTAGGAGAACTGTCTAAAGGCTGTGTTAGCTGTCTGACTGCTAGGAGAACTGTCTAAAGGCTGTGTTAGCTGTCTGACTGCTAGGAGAACTGTCTAAAGGCTGTGGGAGCTGTCTGACTGCTAGGAGAACTGTCTAAAGGCTGTGGGTGCTGTCTGACTGCTAGGAGAACTGTCTAAAGGCTGTGTTAGCTGTCTGACTGCTAGGAGAACTGTCTAAAGGCTGTGGGAGCTGTCTGACTGCTAGGAGAACTGTCTAAAGGCTGTGTTAGCTGTCTGACTGCTAGGAGAACTGTCTAAAGGCTGTGGGAGCTGTCTGACTGCTAGGAGAACTGTCTAAAGGCTGTGGGAACTGTCTGACTGCTAGGAGAACTGTCTAAAGGCTGTGTTAGCTGTCTGACTGCTAGGAGAACTGTCTAAAGGCTGTGGGAGCTGTCTGACTGCTAGGAGAACTGTCTAAAGGCTAGGAGAACTGTCTAAAGGCTGTGTTAGCTGTCTGACTGCTAGGAGAACTGTCTAAAGGCTGTGTTAGCTGTCTGACTGCTAGGAGAACTGTCTAAAGGCTGTGTTAGCTGTCTGACTGCTAGGAGAACTGTCTAAAGGCTGTGTTAGCTGTCTGACTGCTAGGAGAACTGTCTAAAGGCTGTGTTAGCTGTCTGACTGCTAGGAGAACTGTCTAAAGGCTGTGGGAGCTGTCTGACTGCTAGGAGAACTGTCTAAAGGCTGTGTTAGCTGTCTGACTGCTAGGAGAACTGTCTAAAGGCTGTGGGAACTGTCTGACTGCTAGGAGAACTGTCTGAAGGCTGTGTTAGCTGTCTGACTGCTAGGAGAACTGTCTAAAGGCTGTGTTAGCTGTCTGACTGCTAGGAGAACTGTCTAAAGGCTGTGTTAGCTGTCTGACTGCTAGGAGAACTGTCTAAAGGCTGTGTTAGCTGTCTGACTGCTAGGAGAACTGTCTAAAGGCTGTGTTAGCTGTCTGACTGCTAGGAGAACTGTCTAAAGGCTGTGTTAGCTGTCTGACTGCTAGGAGAACTGTCTGACTGCTAGGAGAACTGCTGTGGCTGTGTTAGCTGTCTGACTGCTAGGAGAACTGTCTAAAGGCTGTGTTAGCTGTCTGACTGCTAGGAGAACTGTCTAACTGTCTGTCTGACTGCTAGGAGGCTGGCTGTTAGCTGTCTGACTGCTAGGAGAACTGTCTAAAGGCTGTGTTAGCTGTCTGACTGCTAGGAGAACTGTCTAAAGGCTGTGTTAGCTGTCTGACTGCTAGGAGAACTGTCTAAAGGCTGTGTTAGCTGTCTGACTGCTAGGAGAACTGTCTAAAGGCTGTGTTAGCTGTCTGACTGCTAGGAGAACTGTCTAAAGGCTGTGTTAGCTGTCTGACTGCTAGGAGAACTGTCTAAAGGCTGTGTTAGCTGTCTGACTGCTAGGAGAACTGTCTAAAGGCTGTGTTAGCTGTCTGACTGCTAGGAGAACTGTCTAAAGGCTGTGTTAGCTGTCTGACTGCTAGGAGAACTGTCTAAAGGCTGTGTTAGCTGTCTGACTGCTAGGAGAACTGTCTAAAGGCTGTGTTAGCTGTCTGACTGCTAGGAGAACTGTCTAAAGGCTGTGTTAGCTGTCTGACTGCTAGGAGAACTGTCTAAAGGCTGTGTTAGCTGTCTGACTGCTAGGAGAACTGTCTAAAGGCTGTGTTAGCTGTCTGACTGCTAGGAGAACTGTCTAAAGGCTGTGGGAGCTGTCTGACTGCTAGGAGAACTGTCTAAAGGCTGTGTTAGCTGTCTGACTGCTAGGAGAACTGTCTAAAGGCTGTGTTAGCTGTCTGACTGCTAGGAGAACTGTCTAAAGGCTGTGTTAGCTGTCTGACTGCTAGGAGAACTGTCTAAAGGCTGTGTTAGCTGTCTGACTGCTAGGAGAACTGTCTAAAGGCTGTGTTAGCTGTCTGACTGCTAGGAGAACTGTCTAAAGGCTGTGTTAGCTGTCTGACTGCTAGGAGAACTGTCTAAAGGCTGTGTTAGCTGTCTGACTGCTAGGAGAACTGTCTAAAGGCTGTGTTAGCTGTCTGACTGCTAGGAGAACTGTCTAAAGGCTGTGGGAGCTGTCTGACTGCTAGGAGAACTGTCTGACTGCTAGGAGAACTGTCTAAATGCTGTGTTAGCTGTCTGACTGCTAGGAGAACTGTCTAAAGGCTGTGTTAGCTGTCTGACTGCTAGGAGAACTGTCTAAAGGCTGTGTTAGCTGTCTGACTGCTAGGAGAACTGTCTAAAGGCTGTGTTAGCTGTCTGACTGCTAGGAGAACTGTCTAAAGGCTGTGTTAGCTGTCTGACTGCTAGGAGAACTGTCTAAAGGCTGTGTTAGCTGTCTGACTGCTAGGAGAACTGTCTAAAGGCTGTGTTAGCTGTCTGACTGCTAGGAGAACTGTCTAAAGGCTGTGTTAGCTGTCTGACTGCTAGGAGAACTGTCTAAAGGCTGTGTTAGCTGTCTGACTGCTAGGAGAACTGTCTAAAGGCTGTGTTAGCTGTCTGACTGCTAGGAGAACTGTCTAAAGGCTGTGTGCTGACTGCTGGAGAACTGTCTGAGAGAACTGTCTAAATGCTGTGTTAGCTGTCTGACTGCTAGGAGAACTGTCTAAATGCTGTGTTAGCTGTCTGACTGCTAGGAGAACTGTCTGAAGGCTGTGTTAGCTGTCTGACTGCTAGGAGAACTGTCTAAAGGCTGTGGGAGCTGTCTGACTGCTAGGAGAACTGTCTAAAGGCTGTGTTAGCTGTCTGACTGCTAGGAGAACTGTCTAAAGGCTGTGTTAGCTGTCTGACTGCTAGGAGAACTGTCTAAATGCTGTGTTAGCTGTCTGACTGCTAGGAGAACTGTCTAAAGGCTGTGTTAGCTGTCTGACTGCTAGGAGAACTGTCTAAAGGCTGTGTTAGCTGTCTGACTGCTAGGAGAACTGTCTAAATGCTGTGTTAGCTGTCTGACTGCTAGGAGAACTGTCTAAAGGCTGTGTTAGCTGTCTGACTGCTAGGAGAACTGTCTAAAGGCTGTGTTAGCTTTCTGACTGCTAGGAGAACTGTCTAAAGGCTGTGTTAGCTGTCTGACTGCTAGGAGAACTGTCTAAATGCTGTGTTAGCTGTCTGACTGCTAGGAGAACTGTCTAAAGGCTGTGTTAGCTGTCTGACTGCTAGGAGAACTGTCTAAAGGCTGTGGGTGCTGTCTGACTGCTAGGAGAACTGTCTAAAGGCTGTGTTAGCTGTCTGACTGCTAGGAGAACTGTCTAAAGGCTAGGAGAACTGTCTAAAGGCTAGGAGAACTGTCTAAAGGCTGTGTTGGCTGTCTGACTGCTAGGAGAACTGTCTAAAGGCTGTTAGCTGTCTGACTGCTAGGAGAACTGTCTAAAGGCTGTTAGCTGTCTGACTGCTAGGAGAACTGTCTAAAGGCTGTGTTAGCTGTCTGACTGCTAGGAGAACTGTCTAAAGGCTAGGAGAACCGTCTAAATACAACACACTGTGGACTGTACCACAACACAATGTGGACTGTACCACAACACAATGTGGACTGTACCACAACACAATGTGGACTGTACCACAACACAATGTGGACTGTACCACAACACAATGTGGACTGTACCACAACACACTGTGGACTGTACCACAACACAATGTGGACTGTACCACAACACAATGTGGACTGTACCACAACACAATGTGGACTGTACCACAACACAATGTGGACTGTACCACAACACACTGTGGACTGTACCACAACACAATGTGGACTGTACCACAACACAATGTGGACTGTACCACAACACAATGTGGACTGTACCACAACACAATGTGGACTGTACCACAACACAATGTGGACTGTACCACAACACAATGTGGACTGTACCACAACACACTGTGGACTGTACCACAACACAATGTGGACTGTACCACAACACAATGTGGACTGTACCACAACACAATGTGGACTGTACCACAACACACTGTGGACTGTACCACAACACAATGTGGACTGTACCACAACACACTGTGGACTGTACCACAACACAATGTGGACTGTACCACAACACACTGTGGACTGTACCACAACACAATGTGGACTGTACCACAACACACTGTGGACTGTACCACAACACAATGTGGACTGTACCACAACACACAAGGCCCTGTGCCCTACAGTGGAACATGGCGTCTTATACATGGTAATTAACCAGAGAGATTTCACTGTGAGGCCTGATTGGAACATGTGCATCCAGTTGATGTTGATGAGATTTCAAACAGTGAATGTTGAGACTGAGAACCCAGAGGAATGACTGAGCCCCTCAATGTAAACTCACTGCTGTGTGGAGGGGATTGCTGCTCCTCCTCCTAACTCTCCTCTTCCTCCCTGGCCTCTCTCTCCTCCTTCCTGCACCAGGCCAGATGGGAACAGCTCTACAAGGATGACAGAGACAGAGAGAGAGAGAGAGAGAGAGAGAGAAGAGAGAGAGAGAGAGAGAGAGAGAGAGAGGAGAGAGAGAGAGAGAGAGAGAGAGAGAGAGAGAGAGAGAGAGAGAGAGAGAGAGTGTGTGCGTAATATGAATAATCTCCTTTATAGAACATCTGGAGTCAGTTTGTCTGAATGAAGCATCTCTGCTTCTCGCTGATAGGCTGCCCCTGATAGGCTGCCCCTGATAGGCTGGCTGTGTTGGGTGTTAGAGTGGCTTAGTGGGCAGTGTGCCAAACCACCAGCCTCAGTCTGTCACCCTGAGACCGGGTTGGTCACAGCAACAACACCACACCATGACGTGTTCTGGGAACAGCAGGGCTGTGTATTTTACTGTGGTGTTAACTGTCTTTCTGTTACAGACCAGGGTCTGGTTAAAGACCATGCTGTTATCACATTAGTGTGGAACTGCAGTAGTCAGGGTTAGAGACCATGCTGTTATCACATTAGTGTGGAACTGCAGTAGTCAGGGTTAAAGACCATGCTGTTATCACATTAGTGTGGAACTGCAGTAGTCAGGGTTAAAGACCATGCTGTTATCACATTAGTGTGGAACTGCAGTAGTCAGGGTTAAAGACCATGCTGTTATCACATTAGTGTGGAACTGCAGTAGTCAGGGTTAAAGACCATGCTGTTATCACATTAGTGTGGAACTGCAGTAGTCAGGGTTAAAGACCATGCTGTTATCACATTAGTGTGGAACTGCAGTAGTCAGGGTTAGAGACCATGCTGTTATCACATTAGTGTGGAACTGCAGTAGTCAGGGTTAGAGACCATGCTGTTATCACATTAGTGTGGAACTGCAGTAGTCAGGGTTAGACACCGAGCTACTTTTATCATGTCAGCTCCTGCTGTAGAGGGTTGAGGTACGGCTGTAGAGGGTTGAGGTACGGCTGTAGAGGTCTGAGGTACGGCTGTAGAGGTCTGAGGTACTGCTGTAGAGGGTTGAGGTACGGCTGTAGAGGGTTGAGTTACTGCTGTAGAGGGTTGAGGTACGGCTGTAGAGGTCTGAGGTACGGCTGTAGAGGGTTGAGGTACTGCTGTAGAGGTCTGAGGTACTGCTGTAGAGGTCTGAGGTACTGCTGTAGAGGTCTGAGGTACTGCTGTAGAGGTCTGAGGTACTGCTGTAGAGGTCTGAGGTACTGCTGTAGAGGTCTGAGGTACTGCTGTATGTAGAGAGTTGAGGTACTGCTGTAGAGGTCTGAGGTACTGCTGTAGAGGGTTGAGTTACTGCTGTAGAGGGTTGAGGTACGGCTGTAGAGGTCTGAGGTACGGCTGTAGAGGGTTGAGGTACGGCTGTAGAGGTCTGAGATACTGCTGTAGAGGTCTGAGGTACTGCTGTAGAGGTCTGAGGTACTGCTGTAGAGGTCTGAGGTACTGCTGTAGAGGGTTGAGGTACTGCTGTAGAGGTCTGAGGTACTGCTGTAGAGGTCTGAGGTACTGCTGTAGAGGTCTGAGGTACTGCTGTAGAGGTCTGAGGTACTGCTGTAGAGGGTTGAGGTACTGCTGTAGAGGGTTGAGGTACTGCTGTAGAGGGTTGAGATACTGCTGTAGAGGGTTGAGGTACTGCTGTAGAGGTCTGAGGTACTGCTGTAGAGGTCTGAGGTACTGCTGTAGAGGTCTGAGGTACGGCTGTAGAGGTCTGAGGTACGGCTGTAGAGGTCTGAGGTACTGCTGTAGAGGGTTGAGGTACTGCTGTAGAGGTCTGAGGTACGGCTGTAGAGGTCTGAGGTACGGCTGTAGAGGTCTGAGGTACTGCTGTAGAGGGTTGAGGTACTGCTGTAGAGGGTTGAGGTACTGCTGTAGAGGTCTGAGGTACTGCTGTAGAGGTCTGAGGTACTGCTGTAGAGGTCTGAGGTACTGCTGTAGAGGTCTGAGGTACTGCTGTAGAGGTCTGAGGTACTGCTGTAGAGGTCTGAGGTACTGCTGTAGAGGTCTGAGGTACGGCTGTAGAGGGTTGAGGTACTGCTGTAGAGGGTTGAGGTACTGCTGTAGAGGTCTGAGGTACGGCTGTAGAGGGTTGAGGTACTGCTGTAGAGGTCTGAGGTACTGCTGTAGAGGGTTGAGGTACTGCTGTAGAGGGTTGAGGTACGGCTGTAGAGGTCTGAGGTACTGCTGTAGAGGTCTGAGGTACTGCTGTAGAGGTCTGAGGTACTGCTGTAGAGGGTTGAGGTACTGCTGTAGAGGGTTGAGGTACTGCTGTAGAGGGTTGAGATACTGCTGTAGAGGGTTGAGGTACTGCTGTAGAGGTCTGAGGTACTGCTGTAGAGGTCTGAGGTACTGCTGTAGAGGTCTGAGGTACGGCTGTAGAGGTCTGAGGTACGGCTGTAGAGGTCTGAGGTACTGCTGTAGAGGTCTGAGGTACTGCTGTAGAGGTCTGAGGTACTGCTGTAGAGGTCTGAGGTACTGCTGTAGAGGTCTGAGGTACTGCTGTAGAGGGTTGAGGTACTGCTGTAGAGGTCTGAGGTACGGCTGTAGAGGGTTGAGGTACTGCTGTAGAGGGTTGAGGTACTGCTGTAGAGGTCTGAGGTACGGCTGTAGAGGGTTGCGGTACTGCTGGTGGTGTAGTAGTGTAGTAGTGTAGTGGTGTAGTAGTGTAGTGGTGTAGTGGTGTAGTAGTGTAGTGGTGTAGTAGTGTAGTAGTGTAGTGGTGTAGTGGTGTAGTAGTGTAGTAGTGTAGTGGTGTAGTGGTGTAGTGTGTAGTGTGTAGTGGTGTAGTGTAGTGTGTAGTGGTAGTGGTGTAGTGTGTAGTAGTGTAGTGGTGTAGTAGTGTAGTGGTGTAGTAGTGTAGTGGTGTAGTGGTGTAGTGGTAGTGGTGTAGTAGTGTAGTGTGTAGTAGTGTAGTAGTGTAGTGGTGTGTAGTGGTGTAGTGGTGTAGTAGTGTAGTGGTGTAGTGGTGTAGTAGTGTAGTGGTGTAGTGGTGTAGTAGTGTAGTGGTGTAGTGTGTAGTGTGTAGTAGTGTAGTGGTGTAGTAGTGTAGTGGTGTAGTAGGTGTAGTAGTGTAGTGTGTAGTGGTGGTGTAGTAGGTGTAGTGGTGTAGTGGTGTAGTGGTGTAGTAGTGTAGTGGTGTAGTGGTGTAGTGGTGTAGTGGTGTAGTGGTGTAGTGGTGTAGTGGTGTAGTGGTGTAGTGGTAGTGGTGTAGTGTGTAGTGGTGTAGTGGTGTAGTGTAGTAGTGGTGTAGTGTGTAGTGGTGTAGTGGTGTAGTGGTGTAGTGGTGTAGTGGTGTAGTGGTGTAGTGGTGTAGTGGTGTAGTGGTGTAGTGGTGTAGTGGTGTAGTGGTGTAGTGTGTAGTGGTGTAGTAGTGTAGTGTAGTGTGTAGTAGTGTAGTGGTGTAGTGGTGTAGTGGTGTAGTGGTGTAGTGGTGTAGTGGTGTAGTGGTGTAGTGGTGTAGTGGTGTAGTGGTGTAGTGGTGTAGTGTAGTGGTGTAGTGGTGTAGTGTAGTGTGTAGTGGTGTAGTGGTGTAGTGGTGTAGTGGTGTAGTAGTGTGTAGTGGTGTAGTGGTGTAGTGGTGTAGTGGTGTAGTGTGTAGTAGTGTAGTAGTGTAGTGTGTAGTGGTGTAGTGGTGTAGTGGTGTAGTGTGTAGTGTGTAGTGGTGTAGTGGTGTAGTGGTGTAGTGGTGTAGTGGTGTAGTGGTGTAGTGGTGTAGTGGTGTAGTGGTGTAGTGGTGTAGTGGTGTAGTGTGTAGTGGTGTAGTGGTGTAGTGGTGTAGTGGTGTAGTGGTGTAGTGTAGTGTAGTAGTGTAGTGGTGTAGTGGTGTAGTGGTGTAGTAGTAGTGTAGTGTGTAGTGGTGTAGTGGTGTAGTAGTGTAGTGGTGTAGTGGTGTAGTGGTGTAGTGGTGTAGTGGTGTAGTGGTGTGTAGTGGTGTAGTGGTGTAGTAGTGTAGTGTAGTAGTGTAGTGGTGTAGTGGTGTAGTAGTGTAGTGGTGTAGTGGTGTAGTGGTGTAGTAGTGTAGTGGTGTAGTGGTGTAGTGGTGTAGTGGTGTAGTGGTGTAGTGGTGTAGTGGTGTAGTGTAGTGTGTAGTGGTGTGTAGTGTGTAGTAGTGTAGTAGTGTAGTAGTGTAGTGGTGTAGTGGTGTAGTGGTGTAGTGTAGTGTGTAGTGGTGTAGTAGTGGTGTAGTGGTGTAGTGGTGTAGTGGTGTGTAGTAGTGTAGTGGTGTAGTGGTGTAGTGGTGTAGTGGTGTAGTGGTGTAGTGGTGTAGTGGTGTAGTGGTGTAGTGTGTAGTAGTGTAGTGTGTAGTGGTGTAGTGGTGTAGTAGTGTAGTAGTGTAGTGTAGTAGTGTGTGTAGTGTAGTAGTGTAGTAGTGTAGTGGTGTAGTGGTGTAGTAGTGTAGTAGTGTAGTAGTGTAGTAGTGGTGTAGTAGTGTAGTAGTGTAGTAGTGTAGTGGTGTAGTGGTGTAGTGGTGTAGTGGTGTAGTGGTGTAGTAGTGTAGTAGTGTAGTAGTGTAGTAGTGTAGTGGTGTAGTGGTGTGTAGTGGTGTAGTGGTGTAGTGGTGTAGTGGTGTAGTGGTGTAGTAGTGTAGTAGTGTAGTAGTGTAGTAGTGTAGTAGTGTAGTAGTGTAGTGGTGTAGTGGTGTAGTGGTGTAGTGGTGTAGTGGTGTAGTGGTGTAGTGGTGTAGTGTGTAGTAGTGTAGTGGTGTAGTAGTGTAGTAGTGTAGTAGTGTAGTGGTGTAGTGGTGTAGTGGTGTAGTGGTGTAGTGTGTAGTGTGTAGTGGTGTAGTGGTGTAGTGGTGTAGTGGTGTAGTGGTGTAGTGGTGTAGTGTGTAGTAGTGTAGTAGTGTAGTGGTGTAGTGGTGTAGTAGTGTAGTGTAGTGTAGTGGTGTAGTAGTGTAGTAGTGTAGTAGTGTAGTAGTGTAGTAGTGTAGTGGTGTAGTAGTGTAGTAGTGTAGTAGTGTAGTAGTGTAGTAGTGTAGTGGTGTAGTAGTGTAGTGGTGTAGTGGTGTAGTGGTGTAGTGTAGTGGTGTAGTGGTGTAGTGGTGTAGTGGTGTAGTAGTGTAGTAGTGTAGTAGTGTAGTAGTGTAGTAGTGTAGTGTGTAGTGGTGTAGTGGTGTAGTGTGTAGTGGTGTAGTGGTGTAGTGGTGTAGTGGTGTAGTGGTGTAGTAGTGTAGTGTAGTGTGTAGTAGGTGTAGTAGTGTAGTAGTGTAGTAGTGTAGTAGTGTAGTAGTGTAGTAGTGTAGTAGTGTAGTAGGTGTAGTGGTGTAGTGGTGTAGTGTGTGTAGTGTAGTGTGTAGTGGTGTAGTGGTGTAGTGGTGTAGTGTGTAGTGGTAGTAGTAGTGTGTAGTAGTGTAGTGGTGTAGTGTAGTGTGTAGTGGTGTAGTGGTGTAGTAGTGTAGTGGTGTAGGATACAGCAGGCTGAGGTAGTCCAGACCAGACCAGTAGTAGTGTAGTAGTGTAGTAGTGTAGTAGTGTAGTAGTGTAGTAGTGTAGTAGTGTAGTAGTGTAGGATACAGCAGGCTGAGGTAGTCCAGACCAGACCAGTAGTAGTGTAGTAGTGTAGTAGTGTAGTAGTGTAGTAGTGTAGTAGTGTAGTAGTGTAGTAGTGTAGTAGTGTAGTAGTGTAGTGGTGTAGTAGTGTAGTGGTGTAGTAGTGTAGTAGTGTAGTAGTGTAGTGGTGTAGTAGTGTAGTAGTGTAGTAGTGTAGTAGTGTAGTAGTGTAGTGGTGTAGTAGTGTAGTAGTGTAGTAGTGTAGTAGTGTAGTAGTGTAGTGGTGTAGTAGTGTAGTGGTGTAGGATACAGCAGGCTGAGGTAGTCCAGACCAGACCAGTAGTAGTGTAGTAGTGTAGTAGTGTAGTAGTGTAGTGGTGTAGTAGTGTAGTAGTGTAGTAGTGTAGTAGTGTAGTGGTGTAGTGGTGTAGTGGTGTAGTAGTGTAGTAGTGTAGTAGTGTAGTAGTGTAGTAGTGTAGTAGTGTAGTAGTGTAGTAGTGTAGTAGTGTAGTAGTGTAGTGGTGTAGTGTAGTAGTGTAGTAGTGTAGTAGTGTAGTAGTGTAGTAGTGTAGTAGTGTAGTGGTGTAGTAGTGTAGTAGTGTAGTGGTGTAGTAGTGTGTGGTGTAGTGGTGTAGTGGTGTAGTGGTGTAGTGGTGTAGTGGTGTAGTAGTGTAGTGGTGTAGTAGTGTAGTGGTGTAGTAGTGTAGTAGTGTAGTAGTGTAGTAGTGTAGTAGTGTAGTAGTGTAGTGGTGTAGTGGTGTAGTAGTGTAGTAGTGTAGTAGTGTAGTAGTGTAGTAGTGTAGTGGTGTAGTGGTGTAGTAGTGTAGTAGTGTAGTAGTGTAGTGGTGTAGTAGTGTAGTAGTGTAGTAGTGTAGTACCAGTAGTGTAGTAGTGTAGTGGTGTAGTAGTGTAGTGGTGTAGTAGTGTAGTAGTGTAGTGGTGTAGTAGTGTAGTAGTGTAGTGGTGTAGTGGTGTAGTAGTGTAGTGGTGTAGTAGTGTAGTAGTGTAGTAGTGTAGTAGTGTAGTAGTGTAGTAGTGTGTAGTAGTGTAGTAGTGTAGTGGTGTAGTAGTGTAGTGGTGTAGTGGTGTAGTGGTGTAGTGGTGTAGTGGTGTAGTAGTGTAGTGGTGTAGTAGTGTAGTAGTGTAGTGGTGTAGTGGTGTAGTAGTGTAGTAGTGTAGTAGTGTAGTAGTGTAGTAGTGTAGTAGTGTAGTAGTGTAGTAGTGTAGTAGTGTAGTAGTGTAGTAGTGTAGTAGTGTAGTAGTGTAGTAGTGTAGTAGTGTAGTGGTGTAGTAGTGTAGTAGTGTAGTGGTGTAGGATACAGCAGGCTGAGGTAGTCCAGACCAGACCAGTAGTAGTGTAGTAGTGTAGTAGTGTAGTAGTGTAGTGGTGTAGTGGTGTAGGATACAGCAGGCTGAGGTAGTCCAGACCAGCAGGAGGTCTCCTTCTACTTGAACAGCAGCCCAGGGCTGTACTGACTCATACCTCTTTAATCTCTCTAGTAAAACCTCAAATCATGTAATGGTTTATTACCACAAATAAAGATCAGGGAAAACACACACACACCCACACAAACACGCACGCACACACACACACACACACACGCACACACGTAAACAATCCCACACACACTGGCAGGTATCTACACAGCACCACGGGCACACACACACCTCTCAGTATGCTCATTGGTCCACACACCTCTCAGTATGCTCATTGGTCCACACACCTCTCAGTATGCTCATTGGTCCACACGCCTCTCAGTATGCTCATTGGTCCACACACCTCTCAGTATGCTCATTGGTCCACACACCTCTCAGTATGCTCATTGGTCCACACACCTCTCAGTATGCTCATTGGCCCACACACCTCTCAGTATGCTCATTGGTCCACACACCTCTCAGTATGCTCATTGGTCCACACGCCTCTCAGTATGCTCATTGGTCCACACACCTCTCAGTATGCTCATTGGTCCACACGCCTCTCAGTGTGAGTCAGAGTATGCTCATTGGTCCACACACCTCTCAGTATGCTCATTGGCCCACACACCTCTCAGTATGCTCATTGGTCCACACACCTCTCAGTATGCTCATTGGTCCACACACCTCTCAGTATGCTCATTGGTCCACACACCTCTCAGTATGCTCATTGGTCCACACACCTCTCAGTATGCTCATTGGCCCACACACCTCTCAGTATGCTCATTGGTCCACACACCTCTCAGTATGCTCATTGGTCCACACGCCTCTCAGTGTGAGTCAGAGTATGCTCATTGGTCCACACACCTCTCAGTATGCTCATTGGTCCACATGCCTCTCAGTATGCTCATTGGTCCACACGCCTCTCAGTATGCTCATTGGTCCACACACCTCTCAGTATGCTCATTGGTCCACACGCCTCTCAGTATGCTCATTGGTCCACACACCTCTCAGTATGCTCATTGGTCCACACGCCTCTCAGTGTGAGTCAGAGTATGCTCAT
Source organism: Oncorhynchus nerka (assembly GCF_034236695.1). NCBI lineage: Eukaryota > Metazoa > Chordata > Actinopteri > Salmoniformes > Salmonidae > Oncorhynchus > Oncorhynchus nerka. The sequence continues at coordinate 224,515 of NW_027040407.1, read as the reverse complement.
TGGCCCACACACCTCTCAGTATGCTCATTGGTCCACACGCCTCTCAGTGTGAGTCAGAGTATGCTCATTGGCCCACACACCTCTCAGTATGTTCATTGGTCCACACGCCTCTCAGTGTGAGTCAGAGTATGCTCATTGGTCCACACACCTCTCAGTATGCTCATTGGTCCACACGCCTCTCAGTGTGAGTCAGAGTATGCTCATTGGTCCACACACCTCTCAGTATGAGTCAGAGTATGCTCATTGGTCCACACGCCTCTCAGTGTGAGTCAGAGTATGCTCATTGGCCCACACACCTCTCAGTATGCTCATTGGTCCACACGCCTCTCAGTGTGAGTCAGAGTATGCTCATTGGTCCACACACCTCTCAGTATGAGTCAGTTTAATTGGTCCAGGTTGTGACGTCCTCTGCAACGACTGGGCTCAGCTGTAAACGTGTTCAGTCATCATGACTGTGTATTCAGTGTTCAGACATCATGACTGCTGCTGGGGAGTATTCAGTGTTCAGACATCATGACTGTGTATTCAGTGTATGTGTGTTAAGTTTACACTTCTCATGCTGGACCACATCACACACTGACACCGCTAACACACACACACACACACACACACACACACACACACACACACACACACACACACACACACACACACACACACACACACACACACACACACCGCTACACACTGACACCGCTAACACACACACACACACACTGACACCGCTAACACACACACACACACACCGCTAACACACACACACACACACTGACACCGCTAACACACACACACACACCGCTACACACACACACACACACACACCGCTAACACACACACACACACACTGACACCGCTAACACACACACACACACACACACACACTGACACCGCTAACACACACACACACACACACACGCTAAAACACACACACACACACACACACACACACACACACACACACACACACACACACACACCGCTAACACACACACACACACACACACACACAACACACACACACACACACGCACCGCTAACACACACACACACACACACACACACACACACACCGCTAACACACACACACACACACACACACACACACCGCTAACACACACACACACACACCGCTAACACACACACACAAACCGCTAACACACACACACACACACACACCGCTAACACACACACACACACACACTACCAGCTGCTGTTGATTTAACTGAGCCCCATGTGAACATGTGTGAAGTTTTATCAATGACCTTTTTCCAACCAGCAGCAGACTGAGTAGACTGGAGAGACAGGGAATACCAGGCTATGTAGAGACAGGGAATACCAGGCTATGTTGGAGAGACAGGGAATACCAGGCTATGTAGAGACAGGGAATACCAGGCTATGTAGAGACAGGGAATACCAGGCTATGTAGAGACAGGGAATACCAGGCTATGTTGGAGAGACAGGGAATACCAGGCTATGTTGGAGAGACAGGGAATACCAGGCTATGTAGAGACAGGGAATACCAGGCTATGTAGAGACAGGGAATACCAGGCTATGTAGAGACAGGGAATACCAGGCTATGAAGAGACAGGGAATACCAGGCTATGTAGAGACAGGGAATACCAGGCAATGTTGGAGAGACAGGGAATACCAGGCAATGTTGGAGAGACAGGGAATACCAGGCAACGTTGGAGAGACAGGGAAGACCAGGCAACGTTGGAGAGACAGGGAATACCAGGCTATGTAGAGACAGGGAATACCAGGCTATGTTGGAGAGACAGGGAATACCAGGCTATGTTGGAGAGACAGGGAATACCAGGATATGTTGGAGAGACAGGGAATACCAGGCTATGTAGAGACAGGGAATACCAGGCTATGAAGAGACAGGGAATACCAGGCTATGTAGAGACAGGGAATACCAGGCTATGAAGAGACAGGGAATACCAGGCTATGTAGAGACAGGGAATACCAGGCTATGTAGAGACAAGGAATATCAGGCTATGTTGTCCAACTGAAGAGATACTCTGTGTTGTGGATGTGTGGAGAGACAGGGAATACCAGGCTATGTTGTCCAACTAACACCTGAAGAGATACTCTGTGGTGTGGATGTGTGGAGAGACAGGGAATACCAGGCTATGTTGTCCAACTGAAGAGATACTCTGTGTTGTGGATGTGTGTAGAGACAGGGAATACCAGGCTATGTTGTCCAACTGAAGAGATACTCTGTGGTGTGGATGTGTGGAGAGACAGGGAATACCAGGCTATGTTGTTCAACTAACACCTGAAGAGATACTCTGTGGTGTGGATGTGTGGAGAGACAGGGAATACCAGGCTATGTTGTCCAACTGAAGAGGTACTCTGTCTTGTGGATGTGTGGAGAGACAGAGAAGGAGCTAACTAGACAGGGTTATGCAGGAAGGAGCTAACTAGACAGGGTTATGCAGGAAGGAGCTATCTAGACAGGGTTATGCATGAAGGAGCTAACCAGACAGGGTTATGCATCGAGGAGCTAACTAGACAGGGTTATGGATGAAGGAGCTAACCAGACAGGGTTATGCATGAAGGAGCTACTAGACAGGGTTATGTATGAAGGAGCTAACTAGACAGGGTTATGCATCGAGGAGCTAACTAGACAGGGTTATGCATGAAGGAGCTACTAGACAGGGTTATGTATGAAGGAGCTACTAGACAGGGTTATGTATGAAGGAGCTACTAGACAGGGTTATGTATGAAGGAGCTAACCAGACAGGGTTATGCATGAAGGAGCTACTAGACAGGGTTATGCATGAAGGAGCTACTAGACAGGGTTATGTATGAAGGAGCTACTAGACAGGGTTATGTATGAAGGAGCTAACCAGACAGGGTTATGCATGAAGGAGCTACTAGACAGGGTTATGTATGAAGGAGCTAACTAGACAGGGTTATGTATGAAGGAGCTAACTAGACAGGGTTATGCATCGAGGAGCAACTAGACAGGGTTATGTATGGAGGAGCTACTAGACAGGGTTATGTATGGAGGAGCTACTAGACAGGGTTATGCATGAAGGAGCTACTAGACAGGGTTATGCATGAAGGAGCTACTAGACAGGGTTATGCATGAAGGAGCTACTAGACAGGGTTATGCATGAAGGAGCTACTAGACAGGGTTATGCATGAAGGAGCTAACTAGACAGGGTTATGCATGAAGGAGCTAACTAGACAGGGTTATGTATGAAGGAGCTAACTAGACAGGGTTATGCATCGAGGAGCTAACTAGACAGGGTTATGTATGAAGGAGCTACTAGACAGGGTTATGTATGAAGGAGCTAACTAGACAGGGTTATGTATGAAGGAGCTAACTAGACAGGGTTATGTATGAAGGAGCTAACTAGACAGGGTTATGCATCGAGGAGCTAACTAGACAGGGTTATGTATGAAGGAGCTACTAGACAGGGTTATGCATGAAGGAGCTAACTAGACAGGGTTATGCATGAAGGAGCTAACCAGACAGGGTTATGGATGAAGGAGCTAACTAGACAGGGTTATGCATGAAGGAGCTACTAGACAGGGTTATGGATGAAGGAGCTAACTAGACAGGGTTATGGATGAAGGAGCTAACCAGACAGGGTTATGCATGAAGGAGCTAACTAGACAGGGTTATGCATCGAGGAGCTAACCAGACAGGGTTATGTATGAAGGAGCTAACTAGACAGGGTTATGCATCGAGGAGCTAACCAGACAGGGTTATGTATGAAGGAGCTAACTAGACAGGGTTATGCATCGAGGAGCTAACCAGACAGGGTTATGTATGAAGGAGCTATCTAGACAGGGTTATGCATGAAGGAGCTACTAGACAGGGTTATGTATGAAGGAGCTAACTAGACAGGGTTATGCATGAAGGAGCTAACTAGACAGGGTTATGGATGAAGGAGCTAACCAGACAGGGTTATGCATGAAGGAGCTACTAGACAGGGTTATGCATGAAGGAGCTAACTAGACAGGGTTATGGATGAAGGAGCTACTAGACAGGGTTATGTATGAAGGAGCTAACTAGACAGGGTTATGCATGAAGGAGCTAACTAGACAGGGTTATGGATGAAGGAGCTAACTAGACAGGGTTATGCATGAAGGAGCTAACTAGACAGGGTTATGGATGAAGGAGCTACTAGACAGGGTTATGTATGAAGGAGCTAACTAGACAGGGTTATGTATGAAGGAGCTACTAGACAGGGTTATGTATGAAGGAGCTAACTAGACAGGGTTATGTATGAAGGAGCTAACTAGACAGGGTTATGTATGAAGGAGCTAACTAGACAGGGTTATGTATGAAGGAGCTACTAGACAGGGTTATGTATGAAGGAGCTAACTAGACAGGGTTATGTATGAAGGAGCTACTAGACAGGGTTATGTATGAAGGAGCTAACTAGACAGGGTTATGTATGAAGGAGCTACTAGACAGGGTTATGTATGAAGGAGCTAACTAGACAGGGTTATGTATGAAGGAGCTACTAGACAGGGTTATGCATGAAGGAGCTAACTAGACAGGGTTATGTATGAAGGAGCTAACTAGACAGGGTTATGGATGAAGGAGCTAACTAGACAGGGGTTATGTATGAAAGAGGTATCTAACTAGACAGGGGTTATGTATGGAAGGTGTAACTAAAAGGACAGAGGTTATGTATGAAATAACTGGGCAGGGTTATGTATGGAAGAGGTAGATAACAGGACAGAACAGAGGTTATGTATGAAATAGTTAGCCAGCAGAACAGAGGTTATGTAGGAAATAGTTAGCCAACAGAACAGAGGTTATGTATGAAATAGTTAGCCAACAGAACAGAGGTTATGTATGAAATAGTTAGCCAACAGAACAGAGGTTATCTATGAAATAGTTAACCAACAGAACAGAGGTTATGTATGGAAGGTGTAACTAAAAGGACAGAGGTTATGTATGAAATAGTTAGCCAACAGAACAGAGGTTCTCTATTAAATAGTTAGCCAACAGAACAGAGGTTATGTATGGAAGCGGTTGGTAACGGGACAGAGGTTATCTATGAAAAAGCTAACAGGGCTAACATTTATGTATGAAATAACTGGACAGGGTTATGTATGGAAGAGGTAGATAACAGGACAGGGTTATGTATGGAATAGGTAGCTAACAGGACAGGGTTATGTATGGAATAGGTAGCTAACAGGATAGGGGTTATGTATGGAATAACAGGATAGGGGTTATGTATGGAATAACAGGATAGGGGTTATGTATGGAATAACAGGTTAGGGGTTATGTATGGAATAACAGGTTAGGGGTTATGTATGGAATAACAGGATAGGGGTTATGTATGGAATAACAGGTTAGGGGTTATGTATGGAATAACAGGTTAGGGGTTATGTATGGAATAACAGGTTAGGGGTTATGTATGGAATAACAGGTTAGGGGTTATGTATGGAATAACAGGATAGGGGTTATGTATGGAATAACAGGTTAGGGGTTATGTATGGAATAACAGGTTAGGGGTTATGTATGGAAGAGGTAGATAACAGGATAGGGGTTATGTATGGAAGAGGTAGATAACAGGATAGGGGTTATGTATGGAATAACAGGTTAGGGGTTATGTATGGAATAACAGGATAGGGGTTATGTATGGAATAACAGGTTAGGGGTTATGTATGGAATAACAGGTTAGGGGTTATGTATGGAATAACAGGTTAGGGGTTATGTATGGAATAACAGGTTAGGGGTTATGTATGGAATAACAGGTTAGGGGTTATGTATGGAATAACAGGATAGGGGTTATGTATGGAATAACAGGATAGGGGTTATGTATGGAATAACAGGTTAGGGGTTATGTATGGAATAACAGGTTAGGGGTTATGTATGGAAGAGGTAGATAACAGGATAGGGGTTATGTATGGAATAACAGGTTAGGGGTTATGTATGGAATAACAGGTTAGGGGTTATGTATGGAATAACAGGTTAGGGGTTATGTATGGAATAACAGGTTAGGGGTTATGTATGGAATAACAGGATAGGGGTTATGTATGGAATAACAGGATAGGGGTTATGTATGGAATAACAGGTTAGGGGTTATGTATGGAAGAGGTAGATAACAGGATAGGGGTTATGTATGGAATAACAGGTTAGGGGTTATGTATGGAATAACAGGTTAGGGGTTATGTATGGAATAACAGGATAGGGGTTATGTATGGAATAACAGGTTAGGGGTTATGTATGGAATAACAGGTTAGGGGTTATGTATGGAATAACAGGTTAGGGGTTATGTATGGAATAACAGGTTAGGGGTTAACAGGTTAGGGGTTATGTATGGAATAACAGGTTAGGGGTTATGTATGGAATAACAGGTTAGGGGTTATGAAATCTAATCAAATCAAATTGTATTTGTCACATGCCGTGAAATGTTTACTAACAAGCCATTAACTAACAACACAGTTCAAGAATCAAATGTAAATAAACTAGAGTTTAAAAAAGTGACTATGCAGGGGGGTGTTAGGTTCAATGTAAAGTGACTATGCAGGGGGGTGTTAGGTTCAATGTAAAGTGACTATGCAGGGGGGTGTTAGGTTCAATGTAAAGTGACTATGCAGGGGGTGTTAGGTTCAATGTAAAGTGACTATGCAGGGGGTGTTAGGTTCAATGTAAAGTGACTATGCAGGGGGTGTTAGGTTCAATGTAAAGTGACTATGCAGGGGGTGTTAGGTTCAATGTAAAGTGACTATGCAGGGGGTGTTAGGTTCAATGTAAAGTGACTATGCAGGGGGGTGTTAGGTTCAATGTAAAGTGACTATGCAGGGGGTGTTAGGTTCAATGTAAAGTGACTATGCAGGGGGTGTTTAGGTTCAATGTAAAGTGACTATGCAGGGGGTGTTAGGTTCAATGTTAAGTGACTATGCAGGGGGGTGTTTCAATGGTTCAATGTTAGGTTCAATGTGACTATGCAGGGGGGTGTTAGGTTCAATGTAAAGTGACTATGCAGGGGGGGGGTGTTAGGTTCAATGTAAAGTGACTATGCAGGGGGGGGTGTTAGGTTCAATGTAAAGTGACTATGCAGGGGGTGTTAGGTTCAATGTAGTGTGACTATGCAGGGGGGTGTTAGGTTCAATGTAAAGTGACTATGCAGGGGGTGTTAGGTTCAATGTAAAGTGACTATGCAGGGGGGTGTTAGGTTCAATGTAAAGTGACTATGCAGGGGGTGTTAGGTTCAATGTAAAGTGACTATGCGGGGGTGTTAGGTTCAATGTAAAGTGACTATGCAGGGGGGTGTTAGGTTCAATGTTAAGTGACTATGCAGGGGGGGGGGGGGTTAGGTTCAATGTAAAGTGACTATGCAGGGGGTGTTAGGTTCAATGTTAAGTGACTATGCAGGGTGGGGGGTGTTAGGTTCAATGTAAAGTGACTATGCAGGGAAGGGGGGGTGTTAGGTTCAATGTAAAGTGACTATGCAGGGGGTGTTAGGTTCAATGTAAAGTGACTATGCAGGGGGTGTTAGGTTCAATGTAAAGTGACTATGCAGGGGGTGTTAGGTTCAATGTAAAGTGACTATGCAGGGGGTGTTAGGTTCAATGTAAAGTGACTATGCAGGGGGGAGGGGGTGTTAGGTTCAATGTAAAGTGACTATGCAGGGGGTGTTAGGTTCAATGTAAAGTGACTATGCAGGGGGGACTGTTAGGTTCAATGTAAAGTGACTATGCAGGGGGAGGGGGGTGTTAGGTTCAATGTAAAGTGACTATGCAGGGGGTGTTAGGTTCAATGTAAAGTGACTATGCAGGGTGGGGGGTGTTAGGTTCAATGTAAAGTGACTATGCAGGGGGGGGGTGTTAATGGGGAACTGGAGTACAGCAGGGGACTAAGCACCTGATGTTAATGGGGAACTGGAGTACAGCAGGGGACTAAGCACCTGATGTTAACGGGGAACTGGAGTACAGCAGGGGACTAAGCACCTGATGTTAATGGGGAACTGGAGTACAGCAGGGGACTAAGCAAATCAAATCAAATCAAATGTATTTATATAGCCCTTCGTACATCAGCTGATATCTCAAAGTGCTGTACAGAAACCCAGCCTAAAACCCCAAACAGCAAACAATGCAGGTGTAAAAGCACGGTGGCTAGGAAAAACTCCCTAGAAAGGCCAAAACCTAGGAAGAAACCTAGAGAGGAACCAGGCTATGTGGGGTGGCCAGTCCTCTTCTGGCTGTGCCGGGTAGAGATTATAACAGAACATGACCAAGATGTTCAAATGTTCATAAATGACCAGCATGGTCGAATAATAATAAGGCAGAACAGTTGAAACTGGAGCAGCAGCACAGTCAGGTGGACTGGGGACAGCAAGGAGTCATCATGTCAGGGAGTCCTGGGGCACGGTCCTAGGGCTCAGGTCCTCCGAGAGAGAGAAAAGAAAGAGAGAATTAGAGAGAGCATATGTGGGGTGGCCAGTCCTCTTCTGGCTGTGCCGGGTGGAGATTATAACAGAACGTGGCCAAGATGTTCAAATGTTCATAAATGACCAGCATGGTTGAATAATAGTAAGGCAGAACAGTTGAAACTGGAGCAGCAGCATGGCCAGGTGGACTGGGGACAGCAAGGAGTCATCATGTCAGGTAGTCCTGGGACATGGTCCTAGGGCTCAGGTCCTCCGAGAGAGAGAAAGAAAGAGAGAAGGAGAGAATTAGAGAACGCACACTTAGATTCACACAGGACACCGAATAGGACAGGAGAAGTACTCCAGATATAACAAACTGACCCTAGCCCCCGACACATCAACTAATGCAGCATAAATACTGGAGGCTGAGACAGGAGGGGTCAGGAGACACTGTGGCCCCATCCGAGGACACCCCCGGACAGGGCCAAACAGGAAGGATATAACCCCACCCACTTTGCCAAAGCACAGCCCCCACACCACTAGAGGGATATCTTCAACCACCAACTTACCATCCTGAGACAAGGCCGAGTATAGCCCACAAAGATCTCCGCCACGGCACAACCCAAGGGGGGCGCCAACCCAGACAGGCCGACCACAACAGTGAATCAACCCACCCAGGTGACGCACCCCCCCAGGGACGGCATGAGAGAGCCCCAGTAAGCCAGTGACTCAGCCCCGTAACAGGGTAGAGGCAGAGAATCCCAGTGGAAAGAGGGGAATCGGCCAGGCAGAGACAGCAAGGGCGGTTCGTTGCTCCAGAGCCTTTCCGTTCACCTTCCCACTCCTGGGCCAGACTACACTCAATCATATGACCCACTGAAGAGATGAGTCTTCAGTAAAGACTTAAAGGTTGAGACCGAGTTTGCGTCTCTGACATGGGTAGGCAGACCGTTCCATAAAAATGGAGCTCTATAGGAGAAAGCCCTGCCTCCAGCTGTTTGCTTAGAAATTCTAGGGACAATTAGGAGGCCTGCGTCTTGTGACCGTAGCGTACGTGTAGGTATGTACGGCAGGACCAAATCAGAGAGATAGGTAGGAGCAAGCCCATGTAATGCTTTGTAGGTTAGCAGTAAAACCTTGAAATCAGCCCTTGCTTTGACAGGAAGCCAGTGTAGAGAGGCTAGCACTGGAGTAATATGATCAAATTTTTTGGTTCTAGTCAGGATTCTAGCAGCCGTATTCAGCACTAACTGAAGTTTATTTAGTGCTTTATCCGGGTAGCCGGAAAATAGAGCATTGCAGTAGTCTAACCTAGAAGTGACAAAAGCATGGATTAATTTTTCTGCATCATTTTTGGACAGAAAGTTTCTGATTTTTGCAATGTTACGTAGATGGAAAAAAGCTGTCCTCGAAATGGTCTTGATATGTTCTTCAAAAGAGAGATCAGGGTCCAGAGTAACGCCGAGGTCCTTCACAGTTTTATTTGAGACGACTGTACAACCATTAAGATTAATTGTCAGATTCAACAGAAGATCTCTTTGTTTCTTGGGACCTAGAACAAGCATCTCTGTTTTGTCCGAGTTTAATAGTAGAAAGTTTGCAGCCATCCACTTCCTTATGTCTGAAACACATGCTTCTAGCGAGGGCAATTTTGGGGCTTCACCATGTTTCATTGAAATGTACAGCTGTGTGTCATCCGCATAGCAGTGAAAGTTTACATGATGTTTTCGAATAACATCCCCAAGAGGTAAAATATATAGTGAAAACAATAGTGGTCCTAAAACAGAACCTTGAGGAACACCGAAATGTACAGTTGATTTGTCAGAGGACAAACCATTCACAGAGACAAACTGATATCTTTCCGACAGATAAGATCTAAACCAGGCCAGAACATGTCCGTGTAGACCAATTTGGGTTTCCAATCTCTCCAAAAGAATGTGGTGATCGATGGTATCAAAAGCAGCACTAAGGTCTAGGAGCACGAGGACAGATGCAGAGCCTCGGTCCGTTGCCATTAAAATGTCATTTACCACCTTCACAAGTGCCGTCTCAGTGCTATGATGGGGTCTAAAACCAGACTGAAGCATTTCGTATACATTGTTTGTCTTCAGGAAGGCAGTGAGTTGCTGCGCAACAGCCTTCTCTAAAATTTTTGAGAGGAATGGAAGATTCGATATAGGCCGATAGTTTTTTATATTTTCTGGGTCAAGGTTTGGCTTTTTCAAGAGAGGCTTTATTACTGCCACTTTTAGTGAGTTTGGTACACATCCAGTGGATAGAGAGCCGTTTATTATGTTCAACATAGGAGGGCCAAGCACAGGAAGCAGCTCTTTCAGTAATTTAGTTGGAATAGGGTCCAGTATGCAGCTTGAAGGTTTAGAGGCCATGATTATTTTCATCATTGTGTCAAGAGATATAGTACTAAAAGACTTGAGCGTCTCTCTTGATCCTAGGTCCTGGCAGAGTTGTGCAGACTCAGGACAACTGAGGTTTGGAGGAATACGCAGGTTTAAAGAGGAGTCCGTAATTTGCTTTCTAATAATCATAATCTTTTCCTCAAAGAAGTTCATGAATTTATCACTGCTAAAGTGAAAGTCATCCTCTCTTGGGGAATGCTGCTTTTTAGTTAGCTTTGCGACAGTATCAAAAAGGAATTTCGGATTGTTCTTATTTTCCTCAATTAAGTTAGAAAAATAGGATGATCGAGCAGCAGTAAGGGCTCTTCGGTACTGCACGGTACCGTCCTTCCAAGCTAGTCGGAAGACTTCCAGTTTGGTGTGGCGCCATTTCCGTTCCAATTTTCTGGAAGCTTGCTTCAGAGCTCGGGTATTTTCTGTACCAGGGAGCTAGTTTCTTATGAGACATTTTTTTAGTTTTTAGGGGTGCAACTGCATCTAGGGTATTGCGCAAGGTTAAATTGAGATACTCAGTTAGGTGGTTAACGGATTTTTGTCCTCTGGCGTCCTTGGGTAGGCAGAGGGAGTCTGGAAGGGCATCAAGGAATCTTTGTGTTGTCTGTGAATTTATAGCACGACTTTTGATGTTCCTTGGTTGGGGTCTGAGCAGATTATTTGTTGCAATTGCAAACGTAATAAAATGGTGGTCCGATAGTCCAGGATTATGAGGAAAAACATTAAGATCCACAACATTTATTCCATGGGACAAAACTAGGTCCAGCGTATGACTGTGACAGTGAGTGGGTCCAGAGACATGTTGGACAAAACCCACTGAGTCGATGATGGCTCCGAAAGCCTTTTGGAGTGGGTCTGTGGACTTTTCCATGTGAATATTAAAGTCACCAAAGATTAGAATATTATCTGCAATGACTACAAGGTCCGATAGGAATTCAGGGAACTCAGTGAGAAACGCTGTATATGGCCCAGGAGGCCTGTAAACAGTAGCTATAAAAAGTGATTGAGTAGGCTGCATAGATTTCATGACTAGAAGCTCAAAAGACGAAAACGTCATTTTTTTTTTGTAAATTGAAATTTGCTATCGTAAATGTTAGCAACACCTCCGCCTTTGCGGGATGCACGGGGATATGGTCACTAGTGTAGCCAGGAGGTGAGGCCTCATTTAACACAGTAAATTCATCAGGCTTAAGCCATGTTTCAGTCAGGCCAATCACATCAAGATTATGATCAGTGATTAGTTCATTGACTATAATTGCCTTTGAAGTAAGGGATCTAACATTAAGTAGCCCTATTTTGAGAAGTGAGGTATCATGATCTCTTTCAGTAATGACAGGAATGGAGGTGGTCTTTATCCTAGTGAGATTGCTAAGGCGAACACCGCCATGTTTAGTTTTGCCCAACCTAGGTCGAGGCACAGACACGGTCTCAATGGTGATAGCTGAGCTGACTACACTGACTATGCTAGTGGCAGACTCCACTATGCTGGCAGGCTGGCTAATAGCCTGCTGCCTGGCCTGCACCCTATTTCATTGTGGAGCTAGAGGAGTCAGAGCCCTGTCTATGTTGGTAGATAAGATGAGAGCACCCCTCCAGCTAGGATGGAGTCCGTCACTCCTCAGCAGGTCAGGCTTGGTCCTGTTTGTGGGTGAGTCCCAGAAAGAGGGCCAATTATCTACAAATTCTATCTTTTGGGAGGGGCAGAAAACAGTTTTCAACCAGCGATTGAGTTGTGAGACTCTGCTGTAGAGCTCATCACTCCCCCTAACTGGGAGGGGGCCAGAGACAATTACTCGATGCCGACACATCTTTCTAGCTGATATGCACGCAGAAGCTATGTTGCGCTTGGTGATCTCTGACTGTTTCATCCTAACATCGTTGGTGCCGACGTGGATAACAATATCTCTATACTCTCTACACTCGCCAGTTTTAGCTTTAGCCAGCACCATCTTCAGATTAGCCTTAACGTCGGTAGCCCTGCCCCGGGTAAACAGTGTATGATCGCTGGATGATTCGCTTTAAGTCTAATACTGCGGGTAATGGAGTCGCCAATGACTAGAGTTTTCAATTTGTCAGAGCTAATGGTGGGAAGCTTCGGCGTCTCAGACCCCGTAACGGGAGGAGTAGAGACCAGAGAAGACTCGGCCTCTGACACCGACCCGCTGCTTAATGGGGAAAACCGGTTGAAAGTTTCTGTCGGCTGAATGAGCGACACCGGTTGAGCGTTCCTACAGCATTTCCTTCCAGAAACCGTGAGAAAATTGTCCGGCTGCGGGGACTGTGCCAGGGGATTTATACTACTATCTGTACTTACTGGTGGCACAGACGCTGTTTCATCCTTTCCTACACTAAAATTACCCTTGCCTAACGATTGCGTCTGAAGCTGGGCTTGCAGTACAGCTATCCTCGCCGTAAGGCGAGCACAGCGGCTGCAATTAGAAGGCATCATGTTAATGTTACTACTTAGCTTCGGCTGTTGGAGGTCCTGACGAATCGTGTCCAGATAAAGCGTCCGGAGTGAAAAAGTTGAGGAAAAAATAAATAAATATATGAACGGTAATTAAAAAGTGAAAACCGTAAAGTTGTCAGGTAGCAAAATAGGCAAAATAGGTTGGCAACAAAACGCACAGCAACTCGAAAACAAGCCTGCAAGTTGTGACCGGAAGCACCTGATGTTAATGGGGAACTGGAGTACAGGAGGGGACTAAGCACCTGATGTTAATGGGGAACTGGAGTACAGGAGGGGACTAAGCACCTGATGTTAATGGGGAACTGGAGTACAGCAGGGGACTAAGCACCTGATGTTAATGGGGAACTGGAGTACAGCAGGGGACTAAGCACCTGATGTTAATGGGGAACTGGAGTACAGCAGGGGACTAAGCACCTGATGTTAATGGAGAACTGGAGTACAGCAGGGGACTAAGCACCTGATGTTAATGGGGAACTGGAGTACAGCAGGGGACTAAGCACCTGATGTTAATGGGGAACTGGAGTACAGCAGGGGACTAAGCACCTGATGTTAATGGGGAACTGGAGTACAGCAGGGGACTAAGCACCTGATGTTAACGGGGAACTGGAGTACAGCAGGGGACTAAGCACCTGAGGATCAGTGTAACACACGTGTTGTTGCCTACTCTTACCACCTTAGCTTAGTGATGAGCTTTGAGGACACTACGTTGTTGCCTACTCTTACCACCTTAGCTTAGTGATGAGCTTTGAGGACACTATGTTGTTGCCTACTCTTACCACCTTAGCTTAGTGATGAGCTTTGAGGACACTACGTTGTTGCCTACTCTTACCACCTTAGCTTAGTGATGAGCTTTGAGGACACTATGTTGTTGCCTACTCTTACCACCTTAGCTTAGTGATGAGCTTTGAGGACACTATGTTGTTGCCTACTCTTACCACCTTAGCTTAGTGATGAGCTTTGAGGACACTCTGTTGTTGCCTACTCTTACCACCTTAGCTTAGTGATGAGCTTTGAGGACACTACGTTGTTGCCTACTCTTACCACCTTAGCTTAGTGATGAGCTTTGATGACACTATGTTGTTGCCTACTCTTACCACCTTAGCTTAGTGATGAGCTTTGAGGACACTATGTTGTTGCCTACTCTTACCACCTTAGCTTAGTGATGAGCTTTGAGGACACTATGTTGTTGCCTACTCTTACCACCTTAGCTTAGTGATGAGCTTTGAGGACACTATGTTGTTGCCTACTCTTACCACCTTAGCTTAGTGATGAGCTTTGAGGACACTATGTTGTTGCCTACTCTTACCACCTTAGCTTAGTGATGAGCTTTGAGGACACTATGTTGTTGCCTACTCTTACCACCTTAGCTTAGTGATGAGCTTTGAGGACACTATGTTGTTGCCTACTCTTACCACCTTAGCTTAGTGATGAGCTTTGAGGACACTATGTTGTTGCCTACTCTTACCACCTTAGCTTAGTGATGAGCTTTGAGGACACTATGTTGTTGAACGCTGAGCTGTAGTCAATCAACAGCATTCTCACATAGGTGTTCCTTTTGGTGTGCAGCTGAGATTGCGTCATATGTGGATCTGTTGGGGCGGTATGCAAATTGGAGTGGGTCTAGGGTTTCTGGCATAAGGGTGTTGGTGTGAACCATGACCAGCCTTTCAAAACACTTTCATGGCTACAGACGTGAGTGCTACAGGGCGGTAATCATTTAAGCAGGTTACCTTCGCTATCTTGTGCACAGGGACGATGGTGGTCGGTTTGAAACATGTTGGTATTACAGACTCGATCAGGGACAGGTTGAAAATGTCAGTGAAGACACTTGACAGTTGGTCCGCGCATGCTTTGAGTACACATCCTGGTAATCCGTCTGGCCCAACGGCTTTGTTAATATTGACTTGTTTAAAGGTCTTGCTCACATCGGCAACGGAGAGCATGATCACACAGTTGTCTGGAACAGCTGGGGCTCTCAAGCCCTGCCACATACGATGAGTGTCAGAGCCGGTGTAGTAGGATTCATTCTCAGTCCTGTAGTGTCAGAGCCGGTGTAGTAGGATTCATTCTCAGTCCTGTAGTGTCAGAGCCGGTGTAGTAGGATTCATTCTCAGTCCTGTAGTGTCAGAGCCGGTGTAGTAGGATTCATTCTCAGTCCTGTAGTGTCAGAGCCGGTGTAGTAGGATTCATTCTCAGAGCCGGTGTAGTAGGATTCATTCTCAGTCCTGTAGTGTCAGAGCCGGTGTAGTAGGATTCATTCTCAGTCCTGTAGTGTCAGAGCCGGTGTAGTAGGATTCATTCTCAGAGCCGGTGTAGTAGGATTCATTCTCAGTCCTGTAGTGTCAGAGCCGGTGTAGTAGGATTCATTCTCAGTCCTGTATTGACGCTTTCCCTGTTTGATGGTTCGTCTGAGGGCGTAGCGGGACTTTTTATAAGCGTCCGGATTAGTGTGACGCTCCTTGAAAGCAGAAGCTCTGGCCTTTAGCTCGGTGCGGATGTTGCCTGTAATCCATTGCTTCTGGTTGGGAAATGTACGTTCTATCACTGAGGGGACGATGTTGTCGATGCACTTATTGATGAAGCCGATGACTGACGTGATATACTCCTCAATGCCATTGGATGAATCCAGGAACATATTCCAGTCTGCTAGAGGCAGCAGCTACTCTTCCTGGAGTCCAGCAACAATAAGGCAGTTATACAGTTTTTAAAACATTACAATACATTCACAACAGATTAAGTGTGTGCCCTAAGGCCCCTACCACATATCTACAACACCAAATCCTGTGTCTGTGCCTATGTTTGTGTTGCTTCACAGTCCCTGCTGTTCCATAACGTGTGTTTTTATCAGTTTTTTTTATATAATTTTACTGCTATCATGTGTTACTTTATGTGAATATTATGTGAGTTGTGGCTCTATGTAGTACTGTGCGCCTCTCGTAATTTGTTCTGGACTTGGGGACTGTGAAGAGACCTCTGGTGACATGTCTTGTTGGGGTAGTCATGGGTTTCTGAGCTCTGTGTTAGTAGTTTAAACAGACAGCTCGGTGCATTCAACATGTCAATACCTCTCACATAATACCAGTAGTGATGAAGTGAATCTCTCCTCCACTTTGAGCCAGGAGACATTGACTTCCATATTATTAATGTTAGATCTCGTTGTACATCCAGGGGCCAGCCGTGCTGCTCTTTCTGAGCCAATTGCAATTTTCCTGAGTCCGTCTTTGTGGTACCTGACCACACGGCTGAACAGTAGTCCCGGTGCGACAAATCTAGGGCCTTGTAGGACCTGCCTTGTTGACAGTGTTGTTAAGAAGGCAGAGCAGCGCTTTATTATGGACAGACTTCTCCCCATCTTAGCTACTGTTGTATCAATATGTTTTGACCATGACAGTCTCCTCAACTCGATCAGGGGCCTAGACAGCTGCCCTGGGGAATTCCTGATTCTACCTCAATTTTGTTGTAGAGGCTTCCATTAAATAACACCCTCTGTGTTCTGTTAGACAGGTAACTCTTCATCCACAATATAGCAGGGGGTGTAAAGCCATAACACCCTCTGTGTTCTGTTAGACAGGTAACTCTTTATCCACATTATAGCAGGGGGTGTAAAGCCATAACACCCTCTGTGTTCTGTTAGACAGGTAACTCTTCATCCACAATATAGCAGGGTGTGTAAAGCCACAACACATATGTTTTTCCAGCAACAGACTATGATCAGTAATGTCAAAAGCCACACTGAAGTCCAACATAACAGCCCCCACAATATTTTATCATCAATTCCTCTCAGTCATTTGTGTAAGTGCTGTGCTTGTTGAATGTCCTTCTCTATAAGCTGAAAGTCTGTTGACAATTTGTTTACTGTGAAACAGCATTGTATCTGGTCAAACACCATTTCTTCCAAAGGTTTAAGGTTTGGTAACAGGCTTATTGTTGGGCTATTTGAGCCAGAAAAGGGGGCTTTACTATCGTTAGGCAGGGGAAAACTTTAGCTTGCCTCCAAGCCTGAGGGCTCACACTGTCTAGTAGGCTTACATTGAAGATATGGCAAATAGAGGAGTGGAAATATCGTCTGCTATCATCCTCAGTATTTTACCATCCAAGTTGTCAGACCCCGGTGGCTTGTCATTGTTGATAGACAACAATAATTTTTTAACCTCTTCCACACTCACTTTACGGAATTCTACATTTCAATGCTTGTCATAATTAGAATGTCTTTCATAATATGGTATATATCCGATATACTTGGATGTGTAGTGTCAGCTTTTGTTGCTGTCATGTCATGCCTAAGTTTGCTAATCTTGCCATTGAAAAAAATCATTAAAGCAGTTCGCAATATCAGTGGGTTTAGTGATGAACGAGGCATCTGATTCAATGAATGATGGAGCAGAGTTTGCCTTTTTCCCAAAAATGTAATTAAAGCTTTTTAATATCATTATTTATGTAATAGTATAGTTTCTTCTTTTTATTCAGTTTAGTCACATGATTTCTCAATTTACAGTAGGTTTGCCAATCAGTTGGGTTGCCAGACCTATTTGCCATTTATTTTGCCTCATCCCTCTCAACCATATACTTTTTCAAGGGGATTTAACAGTTTTTACAGTCATTTTCTTAGTGGGTGCGTGCTTATTAGTAACTGGGTTAGGCAATTTCATAAATGTGTCAAGTGCAGCATCTGGTTGCTCCTCATTACACACCACAGACCAGCAGCGTCTGGTTGCTCCTCATTACACACCACAGACCAGCAGCGTCTGGTTGCTCCTCATTACACACCACAGACCAGCAGCGTCTGGTTGCTCCTCATTACACACCACAGACCAGCAGCATCTGGTTGCTCCTCATTACACACCACAGACCAGCAGCATCTGGTTGCTCCTCATTACACACCACAGACCAGCAGCATCTGGTTGCTCCTCATTACACACCACAGACCAGCAAATCATCTTTACATTTCCAGGAATCACTACAAAACTTCTTGGTTTTTCTAGATATGGCTACTATGTTGTGATCACTACATCTTGTGGATTTGGATACTACTTTAAAGCAGATTTCTGCAGTATTAGTCAATATGTGATCAATACATGTTGATGATTTCCTTCCTGTGCTTTGTAACTAACCTGGTATGTTGATTGATAACCTGAACCAGGTTGCAGGCACTGGTTACAGTTTGAAGCTCTGTCTTGAGTGGGAAGCCTAATGAAAGCCAGTGAATATTTAAATCCCCCAGAAAATATACCTCTCTGTTGGTATCACATACATTATCAAGCATTTCACACATGTTATCCAGATACTGACTGTTAGCACTTGGTCAATAGCAGCTTCCCACCAGAATGGGCTTTAGGTGAGGCAGATGAACCTGTAGCCATATTACTTCAACAGTATTTAACATTATTCAGATACTGACTGTTAGCGCTTGGTGGTCTATAGCAGCTTCCCACCAGAATGGGCTTTAGGTGAGGCAGATGAACCTGTAGCCATATTACTTCAACAGTATTTAACATTATCCAGATACTGACTGTCTATAGCAGCTTCCCACCAGAATGGGCTTTAAGATGAGGCAGATGAACCTGTAGCCATATTACTTCAACAGTATTTAACATTATCCAGATACTGACTGGTCATATGAACCTGTAGCCATATTACTTCAACAGTATTTAACATTACAGATACTGATTCAATAGCAGCTTCCCACCAGAATGGGCTTTAGGTGAGGCAGATGAACCTGTAGATATTACTGAACTATTTAACATTACCCAGATACTGACTGGTCAATAGCAGCTTCCCAAGAATGGGCTTTAGCAGATGAACCTTCCCACAACAGTATTTAACATTATCCAGATACTGGCTTTATAGGCTTCCCTCCAGAATGGGCTTTATGATGAACCTGTAGCCATATTACTTCAACAGTATTTAACATTACCCAGATACTGACTGGTCAATAGCAGCTTCCCACCAGAATGGGCTTTAGGTGAGGCAGATGAACCTGTAGCCATATTACTGCAACAGTATTTAACATTACCCAGATACTGACTGGTCAATAGCAGCTTCCCACCAGAATGGGCTTTAGGGGAGGCAGATGAACCTGTAGCCATATTACTACAACAGTATTTAACATTATCCAGATACTGACTGTTAACACTTCCCACCAGAATGGGCTGGTCTATAGCAGCTTCCCTCCAGAATGGGCTTTAGGTGAGACAGATGAACCTGTAGCCATATTACTACAACAGTATTTAACATTATCAGTATTTCTAACATTACCAGAATGGGCTTCAGGTGAGAGATGAACCTGACTGGTCACTGGTCTATAGCAGCTTCCCACCAGAATGGGCTTTAGGTGAGGCAGATGAACCTGTAGCCATATTACTACAACAGTATTTAACATTATCCAGATACTGACTGGTCTATAGCAGCTTCCCACCAGAATGGGCTTTAGGTGAGGCAGATGAACCTGTAGCCATATTACTACAACAGTATTTAACATTATCCAGATACTGACTGGTCTATAGCAGCTTCCCACCAGAATGGGCTTTAAGATGAGGCAGATGAACCTGTAGCCATATTACTACAACAGTATTTAACATTATCCAGATACTGACTGGTCTATAGCAGCTTCCCACCAGAATGGGCTTTAGGTGAGGCAGATGAACCTGTAGCCATATTACTACAACAGTATTTAACATTATCCAGATACTGACTGGTCTATAGCAGCTTCCCACCAGAATGGGCTTTAGGTGAGGCAGATGAACCTGTAGCCATATTACTACAACAGTATTTAACATTATCCAGATACTGACTGGTCTATAGCAGCTTCCCACCAGAATGGGCTTTAGGTGAGGCAGATGAACCTGTAGCCATATTACTACAACAGTATTTAACATTATCCAGATACTGACTGGTCTATAGCAGCTTCCCACCAGAATGGGCTTTAGGTGATACTGACTGGTCATAGCATTCCCACCAGAACTTTAGGTGAGGCAGATGAACCTAGCCATATTACTACAACAGTATTTAACATTATCCAGATACTGACTGGTCTATAGCAGCTTCCCTGTAGCCAGAATGGGCTTTAGGTGGGCTTTAGGTGAGACAGATGAACCTGTAGCCATATTACTACAACAGTATTTAACATTATCCAGATACTGACTGGTCTATAGCAGCTTCCCACCAGAATGGGCTTTAGGTGAGACAGATGAACCTGTAGCCATATTACTACAACAGTATTTAACATTATCCAGATACTGACTGGTCTATAGCAGCTTCCCACCAGAATGGGCTTTAGGTGAGACAGATGAACCTGTAGTCATATTACTACAACAGTATTTAACATGAGATCCTCTCTAAGCTTTACAGGAATGTGGTTCTGAATATAAACAGCAACACCTCCACCTTTGGCATTCCTGTCTCTTTCTGACGATGTTGAAAACATGTATTGCTACCACTGTGTACCATCAAATGTATTAATAACTAAGTGAGTTTCAGAGATAGTCAGGATATGAATGTCATCTGTTCACTAGCAAATGATTGATTTCATGAACCTTGTTTCTTAAAGCTACATATGATAACGGGGGCCATTTTTTAACACGTTTCTGGGATGCTTAGCAGAGGTAGACATGCTCTGTTTATTTATGTCAGTGCAGGGTGGGCTGCACACAGTGGACTTCCTATAGGACGGGCTGCACACAGTGGACTTCCTATAGGACGGGCTGCACACAGTGGACTTCCTATAGGACGGGCTGCACACAGTGGACTTCCTATAGGACGGGCTGCACACAGTGGACTTCCTATAGGACGGGCTGCACACAGTGGACTTCCTATAGGACGGGCTGCACACAGTGGACTTCCTATAGGACGGGCTGCACACAGTGGACTTCCTATAGGACGGGCTGCACTCAGTGGACTTCCTATAGGACGGGCTGCACACAGTGGACTTCCTATAGGACGGGCTGCACACAGTGGACTTCCTATAGGACACACCCCCTCAGTGGACTTCCTATAGGACACACCGCCTCAGTGGACTTCCTATAGGAGGACACACCCCCTCAGTGGACTTCCTATAGGAGGACACACCGCCTCAGTGGACTTCCTATAGGAGGACACACCCCCTCAGTGGACTTCCTATAGGACACACCGCCTCAGTGGACTTCCTATAGGACACACCACCTCAGTGGACTTCCTATAGGACACACCCCCTCAGTGGACTTCCTATAGGACACACCGCCTCAGTGGACTTCCTATAGGACACACCACCTCAGTGGACTTCCTATAGGACACACCACCTCAGTGGACTTCCTATAGGACACACCGCCTCAGTGGACTTCCTATAGGACACACCGCCTCAGTGGACTTCCTATAGGACACACCACCTCAGTGGACTTCCTATAGGACACACCACCTCAGTGGACTTCCTATAGGACAAGCCCACCTCAGTGGACTTCCTATAGGACACACCACCTCAGTGCTAACAGTGGACTTCCTATAGGACACACCCCCTCAGTGGACTTCCTATAGGACACACCACCTCAGTGGACTTCCTATAGGACACACCACCTCAGTGGACTTCCTATAGGACACACCCCCTCAGTGGACTTCCTATAGGACACACCGCCTCAGTGGACTTCCTATAGGACACACCACCTCAGTGGACTTCCTATAGGACACACCACCTCAGTGGACTTCCTATAGGACACACCGCCTCAGTGGACTTCCTATAGGACACACCACCTCAGTGGACTTCCTATAGGACACACCACCTCAGTGGACTTCCTATAGGACACACCACCTCAGTGCTAACAGTGGACTTCCTATAGGACACACCACCTCAGTGGACTTCCTATAGGACACACCACCTCAGTGGACTTCCTATAGGACACACCACCTCAGTGCTAACAGTGGACTTCCTATAGGACACACCACCTCAGTGCTAACAGTGGACTTCCTATAGGACACACCACCTCAGTGCTAACAGTGGACTTCCTATAGGACACACCACCTCAGTGGACTTCCTATAGGACACACCACCTCAGTGGACTTCCTATAGGACACACCACCTCAGTGCTAACAGTGGACTTCCTATAGGACACACCACCTCAGTGCTAACAGTGGACTTCCTATAGGACACACCACCTCAGTGCTAACAGTGGACTTCCTATTGGACAAGCCCACCTCAGTGGACTTCCTATAGGACACACCACCTCAGTGGACTTCCTATAGGACACACCACCTCAGTGGACTTCCTATAGGACAAGCCCACCTCAGTGCTAACAGTGGACTTCCTATAGGACACACCACCTCAGTGGACTTCCTATAGGACACACCACCTCAGTGGACTTCCTATAGGACACACCGCCTCAGTGGACTTCCTATAGGACACACCACCTCAGTGGACTTCCTATAGGACACACCACCTCAGTAGACTTCCTATAGGACACACCGCCTCAGTGGACTTCCTATAGGACACACCACCTCAGTGGACTTCCTATAGGACACACCACCTCAGTGGACTTCCTATAGGACACACCACCTCAGTGGACTTCCTATAGGACAAGCCCACCTCAGTGCTAACAGTGGACTTCCTATAGGACACACCACCTCAGTGCTAACAGTGAACTTCCTATAGGACACACCACCTCAGTGGACTTCCTATAGGACACACCACCTCAGTGGACTTCCTATAGGACACACCACCTCAGTGCTAACAGTGGACTTCCTATAGGACACACCACCTCAGTGCTAACAGTGGACTTCCTATAGGACACACCACCTCAGTGCTAACAGTGGACTTCCTATAGGACACACCACCTCAGTGGACTTCCTATAGGACACACCACCTCAGTGGACTTCCTATAGGACACACCACCTCAGTGCTAACAGTGGACTTCCTATAGGACACACCACCTCAGTGCTAACAGTGGACTTCCTATAGGACACACCACCTCAGTGCTAACAGTGGACTTCCTATAGGACACACCACCTCAGTGGACTTCCTATAGGACACACCACCTCAGTGGACTTCCTATAGGACAAGCCCACCTCAGTGCTAACAGTGGACTTCCTATAGGACACACCACCTCAGTGCTAACAGTATAACTCTGGTTCATAGACACATGATTACTGCATACAGCAGCTGTAGGATCAGCAGAGGCATTCAGGGCCGTCAGAGGGACATACATGAGGTTATTTACATTGTGTCTACTAACCCCCCCTGGGATAATGTACATTTGCTGAAGCATTATGACAACTCAGCGACACAATGGTAGGGATTAACTGAGCTGGGCTTGGGTCATTGATAAGTCATTGTCTCAACGCAGCCTTATAATGCTTTGAAAGGATCCAGGAACCCAAATGATTTGCGTGGATCCAACAGCCAAAAGGGACAGAGCTCTGATCCAGAGAGCACGGCCCAGCGGAGGGGGGCCTCGGTGGTCCAGGCTGTGCCCAGGCAGTTGATTGACTAGGACAAGGAGAGGTAGCTGGAGGGAACATCCAAACCCCCAGCAGAAGACAGCTGGTACAGGGCCTCAAAGCGATTTGAAAGTCCGGACGAAGGGGGAAGAAGCCAGAGAACGATTGTTCTCCTTCTTTATGGTTCCGAGACGCAGCCATTTACGCTCACCTGGAGCCCAACAATGAGCATCTATTTACACTCACCTGGAGCCCAACAATGAGCATCTATTTACACTCACCTGGAGCCCAACAATGAGCAGCTATTTACACTCACCTGGAGTCCAACAAGGAGCAGCCTATACACTCACCTGGAGCCCAACAATGAGCAGCCTATACACTCACCTGGAGCCCAACAATGAGCAGCTATTTACACTCACCTGGAGTCCAACAACGAGCAGCTATTTACACTCACCTGGAGTCCAACAATGAGCATCTATTTACACTCACCTGGAGTCCAACAATGAGCATCTATTTACACTCACCTGGAGCCCAACAATGAGCAGCTATTTACACTCACCTGGAGTCCAACAAGGAGCAGCCTATAGACTCACCTGGAGTCCAACAAGGAGCAGCCTATACACTCACCTGGAGTCCAACAAGGAGCAGCCTATAGACTCACCTGGAGTCCAACAAGGAGCAGCCATTTACACTCACCTGGAGTCCAACAATGAGCAGCTATTTACACTCACCTGGAGTCCAACAAGGAGCAGCCTATACACTCACCTGGAGTCCAACAAGGAGCAGCCTATACACTCACCTGGAGTCCAACAAGGAGCAGCCTATACACTCACCTGGAGTCCAACAAGGAGCAGCTATTTACACTCACCTGGAGTCCAACAAGGAGCAGCCTATACACTCACCTGGAGTCCAACAAGGAGCAGCCTATACACTCACCTGGTGTCCAACAAGGAGCAGCCTATACACTCACCTGGAGTCCAACAAGGAGCAGCCTATACACTCACCTGGAGTCCAACAATGAGCAGCTATTTACACTCACCTGGAGTCCAACAAGGAGCAGCCTATACACTCACCTGGAGTCCAACAAGGAGCAGCTCTTTACACTCACCTGGTGTCCAACAATGAGCAGCTATTTACACT
Organism: Oncorhynchus nerka; assembly: GCF_034236695.1. Taxonomy (NCBI): domain Eukaryota; kingdom Metazoa; phylum Chordata; class Actinopteri; order Salmoniformes; family Salmonidae; genus Oncorhynchus; species Oncorhynchus nerka. The sequence goes on along the minus strand of NW_027040407.1, from coordinate 199,748 downwards.
CACCTGGAGTCCAACAAGGAGCAGCTATTTACACTCACCTGGAGTCCAACAAGGAGCAGCCTATACACTCACCTGGAGTCCAACAACGAGCAGCTATTTACACTCACCTAGAGTGGAACAATGAGCAGCTATTTACACTCACCTGGAGTCCAACAATGAGCAGCTATTTACACTCACCTGGAGCCCAACAAGGAGCAGCTATTTACACTCACCTGGAGTCCAACAATGAGCAGCTATTTACACTCACCTGGAGTCCAACAAGGAGCAGCCTATACACTCACCTGGAGTCCAACAAGGAGCAGCCTATACACTCACCTGGAGTCCAACAAGGAGCAGCCTATACACTCACCTGGAGCCCAACAAGGAGCAGCTATTTACACTCACCTGGAGCCCAACAAGGAGCAGCTATTTACACTCACCTGGAGTCCAACAATGAGCAGCCTATACACTCACCTGGAGTCCAACAAGGAGCAGCCTATACACTCACCTGGAGTCCAACAAGGAGCAGCTATTTACACTCACCTAGAGTCCAACAAGGAGCAGCTATTTACACTCACCTAGAGTCCAACAAGGAGCAGCTATTTACACTCACCTAGAGTCCAACAAGGAGCAGCTATTTACACTCACCTGGAGTCCAACAAGGAGCAGCCTATACACTCACCTGGAGTCCAACAAGGAGCAGCCTATACACTCACCTGGAGTGGAACAATGAGCATCTATTTACACTCACCTGGAGTGGAACAATGAGCATCTATTTACACTCACCTGGAGTCCAACAAGGAGCAGCCTATACACTCACCTGGAGTCCAACAACGAGCAGCTATTTACACTCACCTGGAGTGGAACAATGAGCAGCTATTTACACTCACCTGGAGCCCAACAAGGAGCAGCTATTTACACTCACCTGGAGTCCAACAACGAGCAGCTATTTACACTCACCTGGAGTGGAACAATGAGCAGCTATTTACACTCACCTGGAGCCCAACAAGGAGCAGCTATTTACACTCACCTGGAGTCCAACAACGAGCAGCTATTTACACTCACCTAGAGTCCAACAATGAGCAGCTATTTACACTCACCTAGAGTCCAACAATGAGCAGCCATTTACACTCACCTGGAGTGGAACAATGAGCAGCCATTTACTAGATATGTGGTGTTTAAACAGTGAAGAGCCCTGCGGTGGTGGTTAAACAGTGAAGAGCATTGATAGATATGTGGTGGTTAAACAGTGAAGAGCCCTGCTAGATATGTGGTGGTTAAACAGTGAACAGCCCTGCTAGATATGTGGTGGTTAAACAGTGAACAGCCCTGCTAGATATGTGGTGGTTAAACAGTGAACAGCCCTGATAGATATCTGGTGTTTAAACAGTGAAGGGCCCTGCGGTGATGGTTGAACAGTGAAGGGCCCTGCTAGATGTGTGGTGGTTAAACAGTGAAGAGCCCTGCTAGATATGTGGTGTTTAAACAGTGAAAAGCCCTGCTAGATATGTGGTGTTTAAACAGTGAAGAGCCATGCTAGATATGTGGTGGTTAAACAGTGAAGAGCCCTGCTAGATGTGTGGTGTTTAAACAGTGAAGAGCCCTGATAGATATGTGGTGGTTAAACAGTGAAGAGCCCTGCTAGATATGTGGTGGTTAAACAGTGAAGAGCCCTGCTAGATATGTGGTGGTTAAACAGTGAAGAGCCCTGATAGATATGTGGTGGTTAAACAGTGAAGAGCCCTGCTAGATATGTGGTGGTTAAACAGTGAAGAGCCCTGCTAGATATGTGGTGGTTAAACAGTGAAGAGCCCTGATAGATATGTGGTGGTTAAACAGTGAAGAGCCCTGCGGTGGTGGTTAAACAGTGAAGGGCCCTGATAGATATGTGGTGGTTAAACAGTGAAGAGCCCTGATGGATATGTGGTGGATAAACAGTGAAGAGCCCTGCGGTGGTGGTTAAACAGTGAAGAGCCCTGCTAGATATGTGGTGGTTAAACAGTGAAGAGCCCTGCTAGATATGTGGTGGTTAAACAGTGAAGAGCCCTGCTAGATATGTGGTGGTTAAACAGTGAAGAGCCCTGCTAGATATGTGGTGGTTAAACAGTGAAGAGCCCTGCTAGATATGTGTTGGTTAAACAGTGAAGAGCCCTGCTAGATATGTGGTGGTTAAACAGTGAAGAGCCCTGCTAGATATGTGGTGGTTAAACAGTGAAGAGCCCTGATAGATATGTGGTGGTTAAACAGTGAAGGGCCCTGCTAGATATGTGGTGGTTAAACAGTGAAAAGCCCTGCGGTGGTGGTTAAACAGTGAAGAGCCCTGATAGATATGTGGTGGTTAAACAGTGAAGAGCCCTGATAGATATGTGGTGGTTAAACAGTGAAGAGCCCTGCTAGATATGTGGTGGTTAAACAGTGAAGAGCCCTGCTAGATATGTGTTGGTTAAACAGTGAAGAGCCCTGCTAGATATGTGGTGGTTAAACAGTGAAGAGCCCTGCTAGATATGTGGGGGTTAAACAGTGAAGAGCCCTGATAGATATGTGGTGGTTAAACAGTGAAGAGCCCTGCTAGATATGTGGTGGTTAAACAGTGAAGAGCCCTGCGGTGGTGGTTAAACAGTGAAGAGCCCTGATAGATATGTGGTGGTTAAACAGTGAAGAGCCCTGATAGATATGTGGTGGTTAAACAGTGAAGAGCCCTGCTAGATATGTGGTGGTTAAACAGTGAAGAGCCCTGCTAGATATGTGTTGGTTAAACAGTGAAGAGCCCTGCTAGATATGTGGTGGTTAAACAGTGAAGAGCCCTGCTAGATATGTGGGGGTTAAACAGTGAAGAGCCCTGATAGATATGTGGTGGTTAAACAGTGAAGGGCCCTGCTAGATATGTGGTGGTTAAACAGTGAAGAGCCCTGCGGTGGTGGTTAAACAGTGAAGAGCCCTGATGGATATGTTGTGATTAAACAGTGAAGAGCCCTGATAGATATGTGGTGGTTAAACAGTGAAGAGCCCTGATAGATATGTGGTGGTTAAACAGTAAAGAGCCCTGCTAGATATGTGGTGGTTAAACAGTGAAGAGCCCTGCTAGATATGTGGTGTGTAAACAGTGAAAAGCCCTGCGGTGGTGGTTAAACAGTGAAGAGCCCTGTGGTGGTGGTTAAACAGTGAAGAGCCCTGATAGATATGTGGTGGTTAAACAGTGAAGAGCCCTGATAGATATGTGGTGGTTAAACAGGGAAGAGCCCTGTTAGAAACTAATATACCCCAGGGACACTTGTGTTAATCCTGAAGGAGTTAAGAGATCAGTCGGCTATAAGCCTACTACATCAGCCAGTCTGCTATACACACAGCCTCAGCACGGGACAGGTGTTTCATCACCTCATTCCTGGCAGGTGAATGTTAGCCTAAGCTATTCTACTAGTGTCTATAGTCCTATTTGTAGCTGTCTGTGGTGTCTGTAGTGTCTGTAACTCTAGCTGTAGCTGTCTGTAGTGTCTGGCTAAATGTAGCTGTCTGTAGTGTCTGTAACTCTAGCTGTAGCTGTCTGTGGTGTCTGTAACTCTAGCTGTAGCTGTCTGTAGTGTCTGTAACTCTAGCTGTAGCTGTCTGTAGTGTCTGGCTAACTGTAGCTCTCTGTGGTGTCTGTAACTCTAGCTGTAGCTGTCTGTAGTGTCTGTAACTCTAGCTGTAGCTGTCTGTGGTGTCTGTAACTCTAGCTGTAGCTGTCTGTGGTGTCTGTAACTCTAGCTGTAGCTGTCTGTAGTGTCTGTAACTCTAGCTGTAGCTGTCTGTAGTGTCTGGCTAACTGTAGCTGTATGTAGTGTCTGTAACTCTAGCTGTAGCTGTCTGTGGTGTCTGTAACTCTAGCTGTAGCTGTCTGTAGTGTCTGGCTAACTGTAGCTGTCTGTAGAGTCTGTAACTCTAGCTGTAGCTGACTGTGGTGTCTGTAACTCTAGCTGTAGCTGTCTGTAGTGTATGTACCTCTAACTGTAGCTGTCTGTAACTCTAGCTGTAGCTGTCTGTGGTGTCTGTAGCTCTATCTGTCTGTAGTGTCTGTAACTGTAGCTGTCTGTGGTGTCTGTAACTCTAGCTGTAGCTGTCTGTGGTGTCTGTAACTCTAGCTGTAGCTGTCTGTGGTGTCTGTAACTCTAGCTGTAGCTGTCTGTAGTGTCTGTAACTCTAGCTGTAGCTGTCTGTAGTGTCTGGCTAACTGTAGCTGTATGTAGTGTCTGTAACTCTAGCTGTAGCTGTCTGTGGTGTCTGTAACTCTAGCTGTAACTGTCTGTAGTGTCTGGCTAACTGTAGCTGTCTGTAGTGTCTGTAACTCTAGCTGTAGCTGTCTGTGGTGTCTGTAACTCTAGCTGTAGCTGTCTGTAGTGTCTGGCTAACTGTAGCTGTCTGTAGTGTCTGGCTAACTGTAGCTGTCTGTAGTGTCTGTAACTCTAGCTGTAGCTGTCTGTAGTGTCTGTAACTCTAGCTGTAGCTGTCTGTAGTGTCTGGCTAACTGTAGCTGTCTGTAGTGTCTGTAACTCTAGCTGTAGCTGTCTGTAGTGTCTGTAACTCTAGCTGTAGCTGTCTGTAGTGTCTGGCTAACTGTAGCTGTATGTAGTGTCTGTAACTCTAGCTGTAGCTGTCTGTGGTGTCTGTAACTCTAGCTGTAGCTGTCTGTAGTGTCTGGCTAACTGTAGCTGTCTGTAGTGTCTGTAACTCTAGCTGTAGCTGTCTGTAGTGCCTGTAACTCTAGCTGTAGCTGTCTGTGGTGTCTGTAGTGTCTGGCTAACTGTAGCTGTCTGTAGTGTCTGTAACTCTAGCTGTAGCTGTCTGTAGTGTCTGTAACTCTAGCTGTAGGTGTCTGGTATGTCTGTAGTGTCTGGCTAACTGTAGCTGTCTGTAGTGTCTGTAACTCTAGCTGTAGCTGTCTGTGGTGTCTGTAACTCTAGCTGTAGCTGTCTGTAGTGTCTGGCTAACTGTAGCTGTATGTAGTGTCTGTAACTCTAGCTGTAGCTGTCTGTGGTGTCTGTAACTCTAGCTGTAGCTGTCTGTAGTGTCTGGCTAACTGTAGCTGTCTGTAGTGTCTGTAACTCTAGCTGTAGCTGTCTGTGGTGTCTGTAACTCTAGCTGTAGCTGTCGGTAGTGTCTGGCTATCTGTAACTGTCAGTAGTGTCTAGCTAACTCTAGCGGTAGCTGTCTGTGGTGTCTGTAACTCTAGCTGTAGCTGTCTGTAGTGTCTGGCTAACTGTAGCTGTCTGTAGTGTCTGGCTAACTGTAGCTGTCTGTAGTGTCTGTAACTCTAGCTGTAGCTGTCTGTAGTGTCTGTAACTCTAGCTGTCTGTGGCTGTCTGTAACTGTCTGTAACTCTAGCTGTAGCTGTCTGTAGTGCCTGTAACTCTATCTGTAGCTGTCTGTGGTGTCTGTAACTCTAGCTGTAGCTGTCTGTAGTGTCTGTAACTCTAGCTGTAGGTGTCTGGTATGTCTGTAGTGTCTGGCTAACTGTAGCTGTCTGTAGTGTCTGTAACTCAAGCTGTAGCTGTCTGTAGTGTCTGGCTAACTGTAGCTGTCTGTAGTGTCTGGCTAACTCTAGCTGTCTGTAGCTGTCTGTGGTGTCTGTAGTGTCTGGCTAACTGTAGCTGTCTGTAGTGTCTGTAACTCTAGCTGTCTGTCTGTAACTAACTGTAGCTGTCTGTAACTCTTGCTGTAGCTGTCTGTGGTGTCTGTAACTCTAGCTGTAGCTGTCTGTAACTGTGTCTGTAACTCTGGCTAACTGTAGCTGTCTGTAGTGTCTGGCTAACTGTAGCTGTCTGTAGTGTCTGGCTAACTGTAGCTGTCTGTAGTGTCTGTAACTCTAGCTGTAGCTGTCTGTAGTGTCTGGCTAACTGTAACTGTCTATAGTGTCTGGCTAACTGTAACTGTCTATAGTGTCTAGCTAACTCTAGCGGTAGCTGTCTGTGGTGTCTGTAACTCTAGCTGTAGCTGTCTGTAGTGTCTGGCTAACTGTAGCTGTCTGTAGTGTCTGGCTAACTGTAGCTGTCTGTAGTGTCTGTAACTCTAGCTGTAACTGTCTGTAGTGTCTGGCTAACTGTAACTGTCTATAGTGTCTGGCTAACTGTAGTTGTCTGTAGTGTCTGGCTCTAGCTGTAGCCGTCTGTAGTGTCTGTAACCCTAGCTGTAGCTTTCTGGTGTGTCTGTAGCTGTCTGTAGTGTCTGTAACTCTAGCTGTAGCTATCTGTGGTGTCTGTAACTCTAGCTGTAGCCGTCTGTAGTGTCTGTAACCCTAGCTGTAGGTGTCTGGTAGCTGTCGGTAGTGTCTGTAACTCTAGCTGTAGCCGTCTGTAGTGTCTGTAACCCTAGCTGTAGCTGTCTGGTGTGTCTGTAGCTGTAGCTGTCTGTAGTGTCTGGAGCCCTACCTATAGCTGTCTAGTGTCTGTAGCCCTACCTATAGCTGTCTCTGGTGTCTGTAACCTAGCTGTAGCTGTCTGTGTCTGTAACCCTACCCTGGTATGAATGTAGCCCTAACTGTCTGTCGTGTGTCTGTAACCCTACCTGTATAGTGTCTGGTGAATCTGTAGCCCTAACTGTAGCTGTCTGTGGTGTCTGTAACTAGCTGTAGCCGTCTGTAGTGTCTGTAACCCTAGCTGTAGCTTTCTGGTGTGTCTGTAGCTGTCTGTAGTGTCTGTAACTCTAGCTGTAGCTATCTGTGGTGTCTGTAACTCTAGCTGTAGCCGTCTGTAGTGTCTGTAACCCTAGCTGTAGCTGTCTGGTGTGTCTGTAGCTGTAGCTGTCTGTAGTGTCTGGAGCCCTACCTATAGCTGTCTAGTGTCTGTAGCCCTACCTATAGCTGTCTATTGTCTGTAGCCCTACCTATAGCTGTCTAGTGTCTGTAGCCCTACCCATAGCTGTCTAGTGTCTGTAGCCCTACCCATAGCTGTCTAGTGTCTGTAGCCCTACCTATAGCTGTCTAATGTCTGTAGCCCTACCCATAGCTGTCTAGTGTCTGTAGCCCTACCTATAGCTGTCTAGTGTCTGTAGCCCTACCCATAGCTGTCTAGTGTCTGTAGCCCTACCTATAGCTGTCTAATGTCTGTAGCCCTACCTATAGCTGTCTGTAGTGTCTGGAGCCCTACCTATAGCTGTCTAGTGTCTGTAACCCTACCCATAGCTGTCTAGTGTCTGTAGCCCTACCTATAGCTGTCTATTGTCTGTAGCCCTACCTATAGCTGTCTATTGTCTGTAGCCCTACCCATAGCTGTCTATTGTCTGTAGCCCTACCCATAGCTGTCTAGTGTCTGTAGCCCTACCTATAGCTGTCTATTGTCTGTAGCCCTACCCATAGCTGTCTATTGTCTGTAGCCCTACCCATAGCTGTCTAGTGTCTGTAGCCCTACCCATAGCTTTCTAGTGTCTGTAGCCCTACCTATAGCTGTCTAGTGTCTGTAGCCCTACCCATAGCTGTCTAGTGTATGTAGCCCTACCTATAGCTGTCTATTGTCTGTAGCCCTACCTATAGCTGTCTAGTGTCTGTAGCCCTACCCATAGCTGTCTAGTGTCTGTAGCCCTACCTATAGATGTCTAGTGTCTGTAGCCCTACCCATAGCTGTCTAGTGTCTGTAGCCCTACCCATAGCTGTCTAGTGTCTGTAGCCCTACCTATAGCTGTCTAGTGTCTGTAGCCCTAGCTCTTGCAGTGTGTGTTCTTTGTATCCCTAGCGTTGACTGTCTGTTGCTTTCTGTAGTGTCTGTAGCTCTAATTCTAGGTGTCCCTGGCACAAAATAGCCCTGGCACAAAATAGCCCTGGCACAAATCAGCCTTGGCACAAAATCAGCCCTGGCACAAAATCAGCCTTGGCACAAATCAGCCCTGGCACAAAATAGCCCTGGCACAAAATAGCCCTGGCACAAATCAGCCCTGGCACAAAATAGCCCTGGCACAAATCAGCCCTGGCACAAATCAGCCTTGGCACAAATCAGCCCTGGCACAAATCAGCCCTGGCACAAATCAGCCCTGGCACAAATCAGCCCTGGCACAAATCAGCCCTGTTACAAATCACCCCTGGCAAAAATTAGTGGAATAGTTGGTTTATGAATGGAAACCAAGCTGTAACCTTGTAGCTCTGTATGTGTGGTCTGTATCCTAGTATCACCAGACTGTCTGTCTGTATCCTAGCATCACCAGACTGTCTGTCTGTATCCTAGTATCACCAGACTGTCTGTCTGTATCCTAGTATCACCAGACTGTCTGTCTGTATCCTAGTATCACCAGACTGTCTGTCTGTATCCTAGTATCACCAGACTGTCTGTCTCTATCCTAGTATCACCAGACTCTCTGTCTGTCTGTATCCTAGTATCACCAGACTGTCTGTCTCTATCCTAGTATCACCAGACTGTCTGTCTGTATCCTAGTATCACCAGACTGTCTGTCTGTATCCTAGTATCACCAGACTGTCTGTCTGTCTGTATCCTAGTATCACCAGACTGTCTGTCTGTCTGTATCCTAGTATCACCAGACTGTCTGTCTGTATCCTAGTATCACCAGACTGTCTGTCTGTATCCTAGTATCACCAGACTGTCTGTCTGTATCAAAGTATCCAGTGTCCTGTTGGACATTCCAACCCAGCATGCAGCATTGCAGTGTCCTGTTTGACATTCCAACCCAGCATGCAGCATTGCAGTGTCCTGTTTGATATGACAACCCAGCATGCAGCATTGCAGTGTCCTGTTTGACATTCCAACCCAGCATGCAGCATTGCAGTGTCCTGTTGGACATTCCAACCCAGCATGCAGCATTGCAGTGTCCTGTTGGACATTCCAACCCAGCATGCAGCATTGCAGTGTCCTGTTGGACATTCCAACCCAGCATGCAGCATTGCAGTGTCCTGTTGGACATTCCAACCCAGCATGCAGCATTGCAGTGTCCTGTTGGACATTCCAACCCAGCATGCAGCATTGCAGTGTCCTGTTTGACATTCCAAGTGTCCTGTTGGACATTCCAACCCAGCATGCAGCATTGCAGTGTCCTGTTGGACATTCCAACCCAGCATGCAGCATTGCAGTGTCCTGTTGGACATTCCAACCCAGCATGCAGCATTGCAGTGTCCTGTTGGACATTCCAACCCACATTCCTGTTGGACATTCCCCAGCATGCAGCATTGCAGTGTCCTGTTGGACATTCCAACCCAGCATGCAGCATTGCAGTGTCCTGTTGGACATTCCAACCCAGCATGCAGCATTGCAGTGTCCTGTTGGACATTCCAACCCAGCGTGCAGCATTGCAGTGTCCTGTTGGACATTCCAACCCAGCATGCAGCATCGCAGTGTCCTGAGGCATTACTAATAACAGAGGTCCTGTGGTATACTTCCTATTCTGTGGGCACGATCACCACCCAGTAAACAGTGATTCTTCACGGAAGATTCACAAATCAATATCACAAGACCAGGTTATTTCAAAGTTAAGCGGATAAGTGTTCCTCCCCTCCTCTGGCCAGATCACAGCGGTTAACGGGACGCTCTGTATGAAACCATTGTCTTGAAATGAAACAATTCCTGGGGGCCGAAAGCAAGCCTGGTTTTTTTAGGTCATTTTCTATTTTGGTTCTGTGGGGAGCTGTTCTCTTGTCGTTCTGGAAAGCATCACAAAGCTCTACATTAAGCGTCTCTGTGGCTGCCCCCCCTCCAGCCCAGAGACACTATTGGATCATAAGTGACTCTCTATAGCTGCTCCCCTCTTGGCCCTACAGACCGGAGATACACAACATGACCAAAAGTATATGGACACTACAGGTTACCTTCCATCTTAAGTCATGTCCTCAAAACGTTCAGTGACAGAGGCCCAACAAGGAGGAGACCGTAGCTGGATTTGTCTCCCGATTCAATCTTTGGTGTGACTGAAGCCTGCTTGTTTTAAGTGGGGTACATGGGTTCCCCTCCTCTCCATCTCCCCATCCAAATCTGTAGTTGGTTGCATTTCCTAAAGCCTAACCAATTCACTTTTACGTGATATGCTGTCACATTGTCAAAGAATTCGGACGGGAGATTGAGTGTTACAAATTGTACGAATCAATGGGTCCTGAATTCCTACAGGCTTTAATCATTTTTGAATTGTCAAATGATGTCTCACCTTTGAGTGTTCATGTTGATCAATATTTTGACATACTGGCCTATTGTAAATGATCGGTTAGCAGATGCCTATTGTAAATGATCGGTTAGCAGATGCCTATTGTAAATGATCGGTTAGCAGATGCCTATTGTAAATGATCAAAGGAATGGCTGATCAAATCAAATGTTATTGGTCACATACACACATGGTTAGCAGATGCTAATGGTCACATACACACATGGTTAGCAGATGCTAATGGTCACATACACACATGGTTAGCAGATGCTAATGGTCACATACACACATGGTTAGCAGATGCTAATGGTCACATACACACATGGTTAGCAGATGCTAATGGTCACATACACACATGGTTAGCAGATGCTAATGGTCACATACACACATGGTTAGCAGATGCTAATGGTCACATACACACATGGTTAGCAGATGCTAATGGTCACATACACACATGGTTAGCAGATGCTAATGGTCACATACACCACATGGTTAGCAGATGCTAATGGTCACATACACACATGGTTAGCAGATGCTAATGGTCACATACACACATGGTTAGCAGATGTTATTAGTCACATACACATGGTTAGCCGATGCTAATGGTCACATACACACATGGTTAGCAGATGCTAATGGTCACATACACACATGGTTAGCAGATGTTATTAGTCACATACACATGGTTAGCAGATGTTATTAGTCACATACACATGGTTAGCAGATGCTAATGGTCACATACACACATGGTTAGCAGATGCTAATGGTCACATACACACATGGTTAGCAGATGTTATTAGTCACATACACATGGTTAGCAGATGCTAATGGTCACATACACACATGGTTAGCAGATGCTAATGGTCACATACACACATGGTTAGCAGATGCTAATGGTCACATACACACATGGTTAGCAGATGCTAATGGTCACATACACACATGGTTAGCAGATGCTAATGGTCACATACACATGGTTAGCAGATGCTAATGGTCACATACACACATGGTTAGCAGATGCTAATGGTCACATACACACATGGTTAGCAGATGCTAATGGTCACATACACACATGGTTAGCAGATGCTAATGGTCACATTCACACATGGTTAGCAGATGCTAATGGTCACATACACATGGTTAGCATATGCTAATGGTCACATACACATGGTTAGCAGATGTTATTAGTCACATACACATGGTTAGCAGATGTTATTAGTCACATACACATGGTTAGCAGATGCTAATGGTCACATACACACATGGTTAGCAGATGCTAATGGTCACATACACACATGGTTAGCAGATGTTATTAGTCACATACACATGGTTAGCAGATGCTAATGGTCACATACACACATGGTTAGCAGATGCTAATGGTCACATACACACATGGTTAGCAGATGCTAATGGTCACATACACACATGGTTAGCAGATGCTAATGGTCACATACACACATGGTTAGCAGATGCTAATGGTCACATACACATGGTTAGCAGATGCTAATGGTCACATACACACATGGTTAGCAGATGCTAATGGTCACATACACACATGGTTAGCAGATGCTAATGGTCACATACACACATGGTTAGCAGATGCTAATGGTCACATTCACACATGGTTAGCAGATGCTAATGGTCACATACACATGGTTAGCATATGCTAATGGTCACATACACACATGGTTAGCAGATGCTAATGGTCACATACACACATGGTTAGCTGATGCTAATGGTCACATACACCACATGGTTAGCAGATGCTAATGGTCACATACACACATGGTTAGCAGATGCTAATGGTCACATACACACATGGTTAGCAGATGCTAATGGTCACATACACACATGGTTAGCAGATGCTAATGGTCACATACACCACATGGTTAGCAGATGCTAATGGTCACATACACACATGGTTAGCAGATGCTAATGGTCACATACACACATGGTTAGCAGATGCTAATGGTCACATACACACATGGTTAGCAGATGCTAATGGTCACATACACACATGGTTAGCAGATGCTAATGGTCACATACACACATGGTTAGCAGGTGTTATTGGTCCCATACACATGGTTAGCAGATGCTAATGGTCACATACACACATGGTTAGCAGATGCTAATGGTCACATACACACATGGTTAGCAGATGCTAATGGTCACATACACACATGGTTAGCAGATGCTAATGGTCACATACACACATGGTTAGCAGATGCTAATGGTCACATACACACATGGTTAGCAGGTGTTATTGGTCACATACACATGGTTAGCAGATGCTAATGGTCACATACACACATGGTAAGCAGGTGTTATTGGTCACATACACACATGGTTAGCAGATGCTAATGGTCACATACACACATGGTTAGCAGATGCTAATGGTCACATACACACATGGTTAGCAGGTGTTATTGGTCACATACACATGGTTAGCAGATGCTAATGGTCACATACACACATGGTTAGCAGGTGTTATTGGTCACATACACACATGGTTAGCAGATGCTAATGGTCACATACACACATGGTTAGCAGATGCTAATGGTCACATACACACATGGTTAGTAGATGCTAATGGTCACATACACACATGGTTAGCAGGTGTTATTGGTCACATACACATGGTTAGCAGATGCTAATGGTCACATACACACATGGTTAGCAGGTGTTATTGGTCACATACACACATGGTTAGCAGATGCTAATGGTCACATACACACATGGTTAGCAGATGCTAATGGTCACATACACACATGGTTAGCAGGTGTTATTGGTCACATACACATGGTTAGCAGATGCTAATGGTCACATACACACATGGTTAGCAGGTGTTATTGGTCACATACACACATGGTTAGCAGATGCTAATGGTCACATACACACATGGTTAGCAGATGCTAATGGTCACATACACACATGGTTAGCAGGTGTTATTGGTCACATACACATGGTTAGCAGATGCTAATGGTCACATACACATGGTTAGCAGCTGCTAATGGTCACATACACACATGGTTAGCAGATGCTAATGGTCACATACACCACATGGTTAGCAGATGCTAATGGTCACATACACACATGGTTAGCAGATGTTATTGGTCACATACACATGGTTAGCAGATGCTAATGGTCACATACACATGGTTAGCAGATGCTAATGGTCACATACACCACGTGGTTAGCAGATGCTAATGGTCACATACACCACGTGGTTAGCAGATGCTAATGGTCACATACACACATGGTTAGCAGATGCTAATGGTCACATACACACATGGTTAGCAGATGCTAATGGTCACATACACACATGGTTAGCAGATGCTAATGGTCACATACACACATGGTTAGCAGATGCTAATGTGTAGCGAAATGCTTCTAGTTCCATCCGTGCAGTAATAACCAACGAGTCATCTAACAATTTCACGACAACTTCCTCATACACACAGTGTAAAGGAATGAATAAGAATATGTACATATAAATATATGGATGGCTGATGGCCGAACGGCAAGATGCAGTAGATGGTATAGAGTACAGTATATACATATGAGATGAGTAATGTAGGGTATGTAAACAAGATGCAGTAGATGGTATAGAGTACAGTATATACATATGAGATGAGTAATGTAGGGTATGTAAACAAGATGCAGTAGATGGTATAGAGTACAGTATATACATATGAGATGAGTAATGTAGGGTATGTAAACAAGATGCAGTAGATGGTATAGAGTACAGTATATACATATGAGATGAGTAATGTAGGGTATGTAAACAAGATGCAGTAGATGGTATAGAGTACAGTATATACATATGAGATGAGTAATACATAGACTAGATGCAGTAGATAGTATAGAGTACAGTATATACATATGAGATGAGTAATGTAGGGTATGTAAACAGGATGCAGTAGATGGTATAGAGTACAGTATATACATATGATATGAGTAATATAGGGTATGTAAACAAGATGCAGTAGATGGTATAGAGTACAGTATATACATATGATATGAGTAATGTAGGGTATGTAAACAAGATGCAGTAGATGGTATAGAGTACAGTATATACATATGATATGAGTAATATAGGGTATGTAAACATTATATAAAGTGGCATTGTTTAAAGTGACTAGCGATGCATTTATTACATCCAATTTCCATTATTAAAGTGGCTGGAGTTGAGTCAGTGTGTTGGCAGCAGCCACTCAATGTTAGTGATGGCTGGTTAACAGTCTGATGGCCTTGAGATAGAAGCTGTTTTTCAGTCTCTCGGTCCCAGCTTTGATGCACCTGTACTGACCTCACCTTCTGGATGATAGCGGGGTGAACAGGCAGTGGCTCGGGTGGTTGTTGTCCTTGATGATCTTTTTGGCCTTCCTGTGACATCGGGTGGTGTAGGTGTCCTGGAGGGCAGGTAGTTTGCCCCCGGTGATGCGTTGTGCAGACCTCACTACCCTCTGGAGAGCCTTACGGTTGTGGGCAGAGCAGTTGCCGTACCAGGCGGTGATACAGCCCGACAGGATGCTCTCGATTGTGCATCTGTAAAAGTTTGTGAGTGTTTTTTGTTGACAAGCCGAATTTCTTCAGCCTCCTGAGGTTGAAGAGATGCCTTCTTCACAACGCTGTCTGTGTGGTTGGACCATTTCAGTTTGTCTCTGATGTGTACACCAAAAACTTAAAAAATTCCACCCTCTCCACTACTGTCCCGTCGATGTGGATAGGGGGCTGCTCCCTCTGCTCTTTCCTGAAGTCCACAATCATCTCCTTAGTTTTGTTGACGTTGAGTGTGAGGTTATTTTCCTGACACCACACTCTGAGGGCCCTCACCTCCTCCCTGTAGGCCGTCTCGTCGTTGTTGGTAATCAAGCCTACCTGCAAACTTGATGATTGAGTTGGAGGCGTGCATGGCCACGCAGTCGTGGGTGAACAGGGAGTACAGGAGAGGGCTGAGAATGCACCCTTGTGGGGCCCCAGTGTTGAGGATCAGCGGGGTGGAGATGTTGTTTCCTACCCTCACCACCTGGGGGCGTTCCGTCAGAATGTCCAGTATCTAGTTGCACAGGGAGGGTCGAAACCCAGGGTCTCGAGCTTAATGACGAGTTTGGAGGGTACTATGGTGTTAAATGCTGAGCTGTAGTCGATGAATAGCATTCTTACATAGGTATTCCTCTTGTCCAGATGGTTTAGGGCAGTGTGCAGTGTGGTTTCGATTGCATCGCCTGTGGACCTATTGGGGCGGTAAGTAAATTGGAGTGGGACTAGGTTGTCAGGTAGGGTGGAGGTGATATGGTCCTCGACTAGTCTCTCAAAGCACTTCATGATGACGGAAGTGAGTGCTACGGGACGATAGTCATTTAGCTCAGTTACCTTAGCTTTCTTGGGGACAGGAACAATGGTGGACCTCTTGACGCATGTGGGAACAGCAGACTGGTATAGGGATTGATTGAATATGTCCGTAAACACACCAGCCAGCTGGTCTGCGCATGCTCTGAGGACGTATCTAGGGATGCTGTCTGGGCTGTTAGCCTTGCGAGGGTTGACACGTTTAAATGTTTTCCTGGTGTTGGCTGCGGTGAAGGAGAGCCTGCAGCTTTTGGGCCGTGTCACTGGCACTGTATTGTCCTCATAGCGAGCAAAGAAGTTGTTTAGTCTGTCTGGGAGCAGGACATCGGTGTCCGCGATGGGGCTGGTTTTCCTTTTGTAATCCGTGATTGACTGTAGACCCTGCCACATACCTCTCATACCTCTCAATACATACAATTGTGAACATATTGTAATTTCTAATGCTAATGCAGAGGCACCAATACATTGTCCAGTCCACTTATTGTATGCTGTTTCTATGTCCCTTACGTCTAACATTCTAAGGCGTCTCAGGTTTGACTCATTCTGCTGAAGAAGTGTATCAGAAGTGTATTCTGTAATTAGTTACAAAACAGTAGAAATGCAGTGTTGTGTTGCCGCTGTTTCTCTGATATCCAACAGTCCATTACCAGCTCTGTTGACCATGAGAGCATTTTGCCAGAGAAAATGAGTTGAGGCCTACTATTTAGGCTCGAAATGACATGTGGTCCATTGTTTACCTGGTCATCAATGACATGTGACCCGTTGTTACCTTGCTACGTGGCAACGACCTTGTGGTCGTGTGTGTTTCAAAGAGCTGTCAGTCAAGGCGAAGCTCATGAATATAAGCTCCCCACCCACTCAGTCTGTTCTTTCAGACTTCCTGATAGTTAGAGATGAGAGAAAAGGTACAGTTTCTTTCATTCTGAGCATAAAAATATTATTGGTAATGTTTTGGTCATTTATTTTTACTTGGGAACTAGGATGACTGTACTGGGCCTTTAAAGAAAGTTAACATTCAGAGAAAGTTAAGAAACAACATTCTTCTGTGGGAATTCCTGGTCGGTCATACATCTTGGTTTTGCCCGAAGCATTTGTTCTAAGGGACTCACAGTGAAAATCTTTGCATTTCTGGAAACGTAAGACTGTCTTCTTTCCAAAACTATCAATTCCAAGCATATTCGAGCATCTTTTCGTGACAAAATATTGCGCTTAAAACGGGCACGTCTTTTTATCCAAAAATGAAATACTGCCCCTAGAGTACTACAACATTCTTCTGTGGGAATTCCAGTACTTCAGCATAACTTTTTCTGCAGGTCTCCTCGTGGTTCTATTTCTGCAGGTCTCCTCATGGTTCTATTTCTGCAGGTCTCCTCATGGTTCTATTTCTGCAGGTCTCCTCATGGTTCTTTTTCTGCAGGTCTCCTCATGGTTCTATTTCTGCAGGTCTCCTCATGGTTCTTTTTCTGCAGGTCTCCTCATGGTTCTATTTCTGCAGGTCTCCTCATGGTTCTATTTCTGCAGGTCTCCTCATGGTTCTATTTCTGCAGGTCTCCTCATGGTTCTTTTTCTGCAGGTCTCCTCATGGTTCTATTTCTGCAGGTCTCCTCGTGGTTCTTTTTCTGCAGGTCTCCTCATGGTTCTTTTTCTGCAGGTCTCCTCATGGTTCTATTTCTGCAGGTCTCCTCATGGTTCTTTTTCTGCAGGTCTCCTCATGGTTCTTTTTCTGCAGGTCTCCTCATGGTTCTATTTGAAGTCATGTTCTCAGAACATTAAGAAAACCGTAAAAACCACCAGAAAACATGAGTAACGTTCAAAGAACATTCTAAGAATGTAATTTAAAAACATATACATTCCATTATCAGCATCAACAAAGCTCTCTATCCTCCATCGTGTTAAGTGTGTTCAGGTGTGTTGTCTGCAACCACTAATTGGCTACACCAGATCCTAATGAGTGCTTGTTTCCTTTGAAATGAGGTCTGTTTGAATAGAATGAAATGAACAGCTTTGTATGCGTAAACAAACATGGCATGCTAGCTCCAGCCTGGAGGCACAGTGGACTAGGTCCATGGATAGAGAATACAGGGCCTTCAGAAAGTATCCTTACCACTTATTCCACCTTGTGTTGTTACAGCCTGAATTCAAAATCAATTCAATTATATATTTTTCTCACCCATCTACACACAATACCTCATAATGACAAAGTGAAAACAGGTTTTTAGATACTTAGTAGAAGCACCTTTGGCAGTGATTACTGCTGTGAGTCTTTCTGGGGAAGTTTCTAAGAGCTTTCCACACCTAGATTGTGCAATATTTGCCCATTTTTCTTCAGAATTCTTCAAACTCTGTCAAAACTGTAACTTGGCCACTCAAGAACAGTCACTGTCTTCTTGTTAAGCAATTCCAGTGTAGATTTGGCCTTGGGTTTTAGGTTATGAGGAAGAGGACTGGAACTGGGGCCGAGGTCGGGGACTGGAACTGGGGCCGAGGTCGGGGACTGGAGCTGGGGCCGAGGTAGAGGGCTGGAGCTGGGGCCAAGGTAGAGGGCTGGAGCTGGGGCTAAGGTAGAGGACTGGAGCTGGGGCCAAGGTAGAGGGCTGAGGCTGTGGTAGAGGGCTGGAAGTGGGGTATAATGCCAAAGGCAGTGGCTGAAACTGGGAGAGTTTCTATCCACTAGCAGTCCTGTGGTCTAAAATATTAGGTCAGAACTCTGTCTCTGTGCCCTGACTGGACCAGTCTACCCTTTACCATGTCTTTATCTGTCAGCCCTTTACCATGTATTTATCTGTCAGCCCTTTATCAGTCTGCCCTTTCCATGTCTTATCAGTCTGCCCTTTACCATGTCTTTATCTGTCAGCCCTTTATCAGTCTGCCCTTTCCATGTCTTTATCAGTCTGCCCTTTACCATGTATTTATCTGTCTGCCCTTTACCATGTATTTATCAGTCAGCCCTTTATCAGTCTGCCCTTTACCATGTCTTTATCAGTCAGCCCTTTATCAGCCTGCCCTTTACCATGTCTTTATCAGTCTGCCCTTTACCATGTCTTTATCTGTCAGCCCTTTATCAGTCTGCCCTTTACCATGTCTTTATCAGTCTGCCCTTTACCATGTCTTATCAGTCTGCCCTTTTCCATGTCTTTATCAGTCTGCCCTTTACCATGTCTTTATCAGTCAGCCCTTTATCAGTCTGCCCTTTTACCATGTCTTTATCAGTCTGCCCTTTACCATGTCTTTATCAGTCTTTACCATGTCTTTACCCATGTCTTTATTTAACAGTCTGCCCTTTACCATGTCTTTATCAGTCTGCCCTTTACCATGTCTTTATCAGTCTGCCCTTTTCCATGTCTTTATCAGTCTGCCCTTTACCATGTCTTTACCATATCTTTAACAGTCTGCCCTTTACCATGTCTTTAACAGTCTGCCCTTTACCATGTCTTTATCAGTCTGCCCTTTACCATGTCTTTATCAGTCTGCCCTTTACCATGTCTTTATCAGTCTGCCCTTTACCATGTCTTTATCAGTCTGCCCTTTACCATGTCTTTATCAGTCTGCCCTTTACCATGTCTTATCAGTCAGCCCTTTACCATGTCTTATCAGTCAGCCCTTTATCAGTCTGCCCTTTACCATGTCTTTATCAGTCTGCCCTTTACCATGTCTTTATCAGTCAGCCCTTTACCATGTCTTTGTCAGTCTGCCCTTTACCATATCTTTAACAGTCTGCCCTTTACCATGTCTTTAACAGTCTGCCCTTTACCATGTCTTTATCAGTCTGCCCTTTACCATGTCTTTATCAGTCAGCCCTTTACCATGTCTTTGTCAGTCTGCCCTTTACCATATCTTTAACAGTCTGCCCTTTACCCCTTTACCATGTCTTTATCTTTACCATGTCAGTCTGCCCTTTACCATGTCTTTATCAGTCTGCCCTTTACCATGTCTTTAGTCAGTCTGCCCTTTTACCATGTCTTTATCAGTCAGCCCTTATCACCCCTTTCCATGTCTTTAACAGTCTGCCCTTTACCATGTCTTTTTATCAGTCTGCCATTTACCATGTTTTTACAGTCTGCCCTTTACCATATCTTTATCAGTCTGCCATTTACCATGTCTTATCAGTCTGCCCTTTACCATGTCTTTATCAGTCTGCCCTTTACCATGTCTTATCAGTCAGCCCTTTATCAGTCTGCCCTTTACCATGTCTTTATCTGTCTGCCCTTTACCATGTCTTTATCAGTCTGCCCTTTACCTTTTATGTCTTTTATCTTTATCAGTCAGCCCTTTAGTCTGCCCTTTACCATGTCTTTATCAGTCAGCCCTTTACAGTCTGCACTTTACCATGTCTTTATCTGTCTGCCCTTTACCATGTCTTTATCAGTCAGCCCTTTACCATGTCTTTATCAGTCAGCCCTTTACCATATTTAACAGTCTGCCCTTTACCATGTCTTTATCCATGTCTTTAGTCTGCCCTTTACCATGTCTTTATCAGTCTGCCCTTTACCATGTCTTTAACAGTCTGCCCTTTACCATGTCTTTATCAGTCTGCCCTTTACCATGTCTTTATCAGTCTGCCCTTTACCATGTCTGCCTCAGTCTGCCCTTTACCATGTCTTTATCAGTCTGCCCTTTACCATGTCTTTATCAGTCTTTACCATGTCTTTATCAGTCTGCCCTTTACCATGTCTTTATCAGTCTGCCCTTTACCATGTCTTTAGTCTGCCCTTTACCATGTCTTTATCAGTCTGCCCTTTACCATGTCTTTATCAGTCTGCCCTTTACCATGTCTTTAACAGTCTGCCCTTTACCATGTCTTTAGTCTGCCCTTTACCATGTCTTTATCAGTCTGCCCTTTACCATGTCTTATCAGTCTGCCCTTTATGTCTTTATCAGTCTGCCCTTTACCATGTCTTTATCAGTCTGCCCTTTACCATATCTTTATCAGTCTGCCCTTTACCATGTCTTTATCAGTCTGCCCTTTACCATGTCTTTATCAGTCTGCCCTTTACCATGTCTTTATCAGTCAGCCCTTTACCATGCCCATGTCTTTAACAGTCTGCCCTTTACCATGTCTTTATCAGTCTTTAACAGCTGCCCTTTACCACCATGTCTTTATCAGTCTGCCCTTTACCATGTCTTTATCAGTCTGCCCTTTACCATGTCTTTATCAGTCTGCCCTTTACCATGTCTTTATCAGTCTGCCCTTTTTACCATTTACCATGTCTTTATCAGTCTGCCCTTTACCATGTCTTTATCAGTCTGCCCTTTACCATGTCTTTATCTGTCAGTCCTTTATCAGTCTGCCCTTTACCATGTCTTTATCAGTCTTCATTCTTTTTCTGTAACTGGGGTATCCACAGGTCTTTTGGGTTGTAGAGTGCATAGTTTTTCAGTCAATAATTTTCTTCTTTGTCAGTCTGCCCTTTACCATGTCTGCCATTTACCATGTCTTTTTCAGTCTGCCCTTTACATGTCTTTAACAGTATCCCTTTACCATGTCTTTAACAGTCTGCCCTTTACCATGTCTTTTGGGTTGTTTATCAGAGTGCATAGTTTTTGCCAATAATTTACCATGTCTTCTTCTGTAAATGGGGTTATCCACTTTATCTGTCTTTTGGGGTTTACCATGTCTTTAGAGTGCATAGTTTTCTTTAACAATAATTCTTCTTGTCTTTATCAGTCTGCCCTTTACCATGTCTGCCCTTTACCATGTCTTATCAGTCTGCCCTTTACCATGTCTTTATCAGTCTGCCCTTTACCATGTCTTCAGTCAGCCCTTTACCATGTCTTTATCAGTCTGCCCTTTACCATGTCTTATCAGTCTGCCCTCTATGTTTCTTGTATGTCTTTATCAGTTTGTTCAGTCTGTCTTCTGTTCTTTGGAGTCTGCTGATTCAGGATTTGTAACATCCACAGTCTTTCTTGTTGTCTCCCTTCTTTGTTCTGGGCTCTTTGTTTTCTTCTGTAAATGAGGTTTGGGGTTGGAAAGTGATTTCTCCCCATTATGGAGAGCCAAATGATGAGGTTTGTAAAGTGATTTCTCCCCATTATGGAGAGCCAAATGATGAGGTTTGTAAAGTGATTTCTCCCCATTATGGAGAGCCAAATGATGAGGTTTGTAAAGTGATTTCTCCCCATTATGGAGAGCCAAATGATGAGGTTTGTAAAGTGATTTCTCCCCATTATGGAGAGCCAAATGATGAGGTTTGTAAAGTGATTTCTCCCCATTATGGAGAGCCAAATGATGAGGTTTGTAAAGTGATTTCTCCCCATTATGGAGAGCCAAATGATGAGGTTTGTAAAGTGATTTCTCCCCATTATGGAGAGCCAAATGATGAGGTTTGTTTCATTCATTACAATTCTCCCAGAAGTGGTTTAATTCTATGAATTCCTCAATTCCATCCAGCTGATTTCTAATGTTCTGTTCCTTTGTTCTTAGGGTGTGTTTGTATTGCTTCAGTGTATCCCCATTTTGAAGGCCTATATTTTTGTTGTCTGGTTCTCTGTGTTTTTGATTAGATATATTTCTCAATGACTTCTTTAGATTTCATTATCAAACCATTTTTCATTCTCTCATGGGGCCTCTGGAGGGTAGAGAAGGGACTCAGCGCTGAGGGGGACATGGGGCCTCTGGAGGGTAGAGAAGGGACTCAGCGCTGAGGGGGATATGGGGCCTCTGGAGGGTAGAGAAGGGACTCAGCGCTGAGGGGGACATGGGGCCTCTGGAGGGTAGAGAAGGGACTCAGCGCTGAGGGGGACATGGGGCCTCTGGAGGGTAGAGAAGGGACTCAGCGCTGAGGGGGACATGGGGCCTCTGGAGGGTAGAGAAGGGACTCAGCGCTGAGGGGACATGGGGCCTTTGGAGGGTAGAGAAGGGACTCAGCCCTGAGGGGACATGGGGCCTTTGGAGGGTAGAGAAGGGACTCAGCCCTGAGGGGACATGGGGCCTCTGGAGGGTAGAGAAGGGACTCAGCGCTGAGGGGGACATGGGGCCTCTGGAGGGTAGAGAAGGGACTCAGCGCTGAGGGGACATGGGGCCTCTGGCGGGTAGAGAAGGGACTGAGCGCTGAGGGGACATGGGGCCTCTGGAGGGTAGAGAAGAGACTCAGCGCTGAGGGGACATGGGGCCTCTGGGGGGTAGAGAAGGGACTCAGCGCTGAGGGGGACATGGGGCCTCTGGAGGGTAGAGAAGGGACTCAGCGCTGAGGGGACATGGGGCCTCTGGAGGGTAGAGAAGAGACTCAGCGCTGAGGGGACATGGGGCCTCTGGCGGGTAGAGAAGGGACTGAGCGCTGAGGGGACATGGGGCCTCTGGAGGGTAGAGAAGGGACTCAGCGCTGAGGGGACATGGGGCCTCTGGAGGGTAGAGAAGGGACTCAGCGCTGAGGGGACATGGGGCCTCTGGAGGGTAGAGAAGGGACTCAGCGCTGAGGGGACATGGGGCCTCTGGAGGGTAGAGAAGGGACTCAGCGCTGAGGGGACATGGGGCCTCTGGGCTCTGCTACTGCTGCTGTTCTGCTGCCACGGTGCCATGGCAACCGTTTTTGTTAGTCTGCTGCTGTTGCTAGCTAGCTCTAATTTAGCTCAAAAACAGCAAAAAGAGTAAAACATCTTCAAACTAAAAAACAACAGAAGATATATTTAAAGTTAGAGTCCGTGATCCTTTTTGGTTTACTCACTCAGTTTAGTTGTTTGATGTAGTTTTATTAACTCCCCTTGCTAGGTTTGTTCTAGCTATATTTTTCTGGCTAGCTTGTTAGCCTATTGGCTAGGTTTATGTTGTGTAGCTAGCTATTGAAGTCAAAACCTCTTCACTTGAGGCGCAAAGTAAAAATTTTATATATTCTGATTGAATAGAGTTGTTGTTCATCACTTCTTGTCTTGAATTATTTTGAGATTAGAGTGTTTGTCTCATTCTGTAGCTCTCTCTGTCATTCAGAATCTGGATGACAGTAATGATCTGTGCCTCAGTGAGAGTCATTATCTACCTGCCAGGGTCTCTGTAGCCAACAGGAATAAACTAGTTCTGCAGGGTGTATCAGAGCAGTGTGTACTACTACTGTATTGGTTTCTCTCAGCGCTGCAGAGGTAGGATCCCGTTTCTTCCCTCGGGACATCTACTGCCGTCACACTTCCTGATCTGTATGGTGGAGGGTGAAGACATCCCCTAGATGCTGGTCCTGGGTCAGTTTTATATTGTCCCCCACTTATGGTTAAGGTTAGGATTGGGGAAGGTGAAGCTGATCCTAGATCTGTTCATAGGTGGGAACTTAAACTTCAACCCATGTGTTGCAAACACGTCAGACTTGTAAGAGTTTGGACAGGTTTCCTCTCGGCGTGGCGTCTGGAGTCTATAGTAGCAGCAGAGCTACACCTCTCGGCGTGGCGTCTGGAGTCTATAGTAGCAGCAGAGCTACACCTCTCGGCGTGGCGTCTGGAGTCTATAGTAGCAGCAGAGCTACACCTCTCGGCGTGGCGTCTGGAGTCTATAGTAGCAGCAGAGCTACACCTCTCGGCGTGGCGTCTGGAGTCTATAGTAGCAGCAGAGCTACACCTCTCGGCGTGGCGTCTGGAGTCTATAGTAGCAGCAGAGCTACACCTCTCGGCGTGGCGTCTGGAGTCTATAGTAGCAGCAGAGCTACACCTCTCGGCGTGGCGTCTGGAGTCTATAGTAGCAGCAGAGCTACACCTCTCGGCGTGGCGTCTGGAGTCTATAGTAGCAGCAGAGCTACACCTCTCGGCGTGGCGTCTGGAGTCTATAGTAGCAGCAGAGCTACACCTCTCGGCGTGGCGTCTGGAGTCTATAGTAGCAGCAGAGCTACACGCTGCTGCTAATGTTACATTATATTAGCAGAGACCAGTGATTCACACACCCGCTTTGACCCTTGACCTCAAATAGTAGAAATAGAATCTCATTCTAGTTCTGTGCCTCAAATGTTGTTGTGACCAAATGAGCAACTGGATGCCCCAGGCTACAGATTAGTGTTTCAAGGAACTGGCCTCAACCCAGCAGAATGTCTACATCCCTAATAGACTGTAAACCACTAGCTGATGAACTGTACAACTCTGAATAACTCTGGTCTCAGCCCCAGGTATCCCCATCACACAGAGGTAAACTTCACCAGCTCCTAGTCCCCCTCCTGTTTCATGTTCCCACTCCTCCCCCTCCTCCTCCTCCTCCTCCTAGGCCCCCTCCTGTTTCATGTTCCCACTCCTCCCCTCCTCCTCCTCCTCCTCCTCCTAGGCCCCCTCCCCTCCTCCCTGTAGTCCGCCTCCCCCTCCCCCCCTCCTCCTCCTAGTCCCTGTTCCCCCCTCCTCCTCCTAGTCCTTCTCCCCCCACCTCCTCCCTAGTCCCTCCCCCTCCCCCCCTCCTCCTCCTAGTCCCTCTCCCCCTCCCCCTCCTAGTCCCCCCTCCCCCCCCTCCTAGGCCCCCTCCCCTCCCCTCCCCCTCCTGTTTCATGTCCCTCTCCCCCCTCCTCCTAGTCCCCCTCCTCCTCCTCCTAGTCCCCCTCCTCCCCCTCCTCCTCACCCTCCTCCTCCTCCTCCTAGTCCCCCTCCTCCTCCTCCTAGTCCCTCTCCCCCTCCTCCTCCTAGTCCCCCTCCTCCTCTGAGTCCCCTTCCCCTCCTCCTCCAGCTCCTAGTCCCCCCCCTCCCCCCCCCTCCTCCTCCTCCTACCCCCCCCTCCTCCTATGTCTAGTCCCCATCCCCCCTCCTCCTAGTCCCCGTCCTCCTCCTCCTAGTCCCCCTCCCCTCCCCTCCCCCCCTCCCCTCCTCCTAGTCCCCCTCCCCTCCTCCTCCTAGTCCCCCTCCTCCTCCTCCTAGTCCCCCTCCTCCTCCAGCTCCTAGTCCTCCTCCCCCTCCTCCCCCCTCCTCCTCCTCCCCCTCCCCCTCCTCCTCCTCCCCCCCCCTCCTCCTTCTCCCCTCCTCCTAGTCCCCCTCCACCTCCTAGTCCCCCTCCTCCCCTAGTCCCCCCTCCTCCTCCTATTCCCCTCCTCCTCCAGCTCCTAGTCCCCCTCCCCCCTCCTCCTCCCCCTCCCCTCCTCCTAGTCCCTCTCCCCGTCTAGTCCCCCTCCCCTCCCCTCCTAGTCCCCCCCTCCTCCCCCTCCCCTCCTAGTCCCCATCCCCTCCTCCTATCCCCCTCCTCCTCCTCCTAGTCCCCCTCCTCCTCCTCCTCCTAGTCCCCCTCCTCTCCCCCCTCTCCTCCTCTCCTAGTCCCCCTCCCCTCCTCCTCCTAGTCCCTGTCCCCCTCCTCCTCCTCCTCCTAGTCCCCCTCCCCTCCTCCTCCTAGTCCCCCCTCCTAGTCCCCCTCCTCCTCCTAGTCCCTGTCCCCCTCCTCCTCCTAGTCCCTCCTCCTCCTCCTCCTCCTAGTCCCCCCTCCTCCTCCTCCTAGTCCCCTCCTCCTCCTCCCCCTCCCCTCCTAGTCCCCCTCCTCCTCCTCCTCCTAGTCCCCCTCCCCTCCTCCTCCTCCTAGTCCCTTCCCTTCCTCCTCCTCCTAGTCCCCATCCCCCTCCTCCTCCTCCTAGTCCCTTCCCCTCCTCCTCCTTGTCCCCCTCCCCCCTCCTCCTCCTCCTCCTAGTCCCTCCTCCCCCCCATCCTCCTCCTCCTAGTCCCCCTCCTCCCCCGTCCCCTCCTCCTCCTAGTCCCCCTCCCCCTCCTCCTAGTCCCCCTCCCCTCCTCCTCCTCCTAGTCCCCCTCCTCCTCCTAGTCCCCCCTCTCCCCTCCTCCTAGTCCCTCTCCCACCTCCTCCCCTCCCCCCCCCTCCTCCTAGTCCCCCTCCTCCTCCTAGTCCCCCTCCCCCTCCTCCTCCTCTCATCCCCCTCCCCTCCTCCTCCCCTCCTCCTAGTCCCTCCTCCTCCTCCTCCTAGTCCCCTCCCCCTCCTCCTCCTAGTCCCTCTCCCCCTCTTCCTCCTAGTCCCCTCCCCCTCCTTCCTCCTAGTCCCCATCCCCCTCCTCCTAGTCCCCCTCCTTCTCCTAGTCATTTTGACATAATTTTCTAGATTCAGAACATAAAATCAATCAATGAAATGTATTTATAAAGCCCTTTTTACATCAGCCTCCTGTCACAAAGTGCTGTACAGAAACCCAGCCTAAATCCCAAACACAGGCAGAAGCCCTACTCGGTGGCTAGGAAAAACTCCTCCTAGAGGGGGAGAGGGAAGGCCAGTCCTCTTCTGGCTGTGCCCTCCTGGAGATTATAACAGAACATGGCCAAGATATTCAAATGTTCCCTCCTCCTCCCTATGACCAGCAGGGTCAAATCCTTCCTCTTCTGGCTGTGCCGGGTGGAGATTATAACTCCTAGTCATTTTGACATAATTTTCTAGATTCAGCAAAAAGTCAGCACCTCAGGAGAAAATGTCAGTTGGCTTTTCATCAGCCGATCACTCACAAAGTATCTCTACCACTCCTGCTGTCTCTAAAGTTGAAAACAGCAGGTCTGGGACAGGTTGCACATCCGGTGAACAGGTCAGCACCTCAGGCTAAATGTCAGTTGGCTTTTCACAGAATATCATTCAAAGTTAGAGACCAGCAGGTGCGGGTTGAGAGAGTCGAAAACAGCAGGTCAGGGACAGGTCAGCAGGTCTGGGACAGGTTAGCAGGTCTGGGACAGGTAGCAGTTCTGGGACAGGTAGCAGGTCTGGGACAGGTAGCAGATCCGGGACAGGTAGCAGGTCTGGGACAGGTAGCAGGTCTGGGACAGGTAGCAGGTCTGGGACAGGTAGCAGGTCCGGGACAGGTAGCAGGTCTGGGACAGGTAGCAGGTCCGGGACAGGTAGAATGTCCGGTGAACACGTCAGGGTTCCATAGCCGCAGGTACAACAGTTGAAACTGGAGCAGCAGCACGGCCAGGTGGACTGGGGACAGCAAGGAGTCATCATGCCAGGTAGTCCTGAGGCATGGTCCCAGGGCTCAGGTCCTCCGGGAGGGGAGGGAGAGGGAGAGAATTAGAGAGAGCACACTTAAATTCACACAGGACACCCGATAAGACAGGAGAAATACTCCAGATATAACGGACTGACCCTACCCCCCTGACCCAAACTATTGCAGCATAAATATTGGAGGCTGAGACAGGAGGGGTCGGCTGACACTGTGACCCCATCCGATGATACCCCCGGACAGGGCCAAACAGGAAGGATATAACCCCACCCACTTTGCCAAAGCACAGCCCCCACACCACTAGAGGGATATCTTCAACCACCAACTTACTACCCTGAGACAAGGCCGAGTATAGCCCATGAAGATCTCCCCCACGGAATAAACCCGAGGGGGGTGGGGCCAACCCAGACAGGAAGATCATGTCAGTGACTCAACCCACTCAAGTGACGCACCCCTCCTAGGGACGGCATGGTAGAGCACCAGTAAGCCAGTGACTCAGCCCTCCTAGTTACAGCATGGAAGAGCACCAGTAAGCCAGTGACACACCCCTCCTAGGGACGGCATGGAAGAGCACCAGTAAGCCAGTGACTCACCCCTCCTAGGGACGGCATGGAAGAGCACCAGTAAGCCAGTTACTCACCCCTCCTAGGGACGGCATGGTAGAGCACCAGTAAGCCAGTGACTCACCCCTCCTAGGGACGGCATGGTAGAGCACCAGTAAGCCAGTGACTCACCCCCTAGGGACGGCATGGAAGAGCACCAGTAAGCCAGTGACTCACCCCTCCTAGGGACGGCATGGAAGAGCACCAGTAAGCCAGTTACTCACCCCTCCTAGGGACGGCATGGAAGAGCACCAGTAAGCCAGTTACTCACCCCTCCTAGGGACGGCATGGAAGAGCACCAGTAAGCCAGTGACTCACCCCTCCTAGGGACGGCATGGTAGAGCACCAGTAAGCCAGTGACTCACCCCTCCTAGGGACAGCATGGTAGAGCACCAGTAAGCCAGTGACTCACCCCTCCTAGGGAACACGGCATGGAAGAGCACCAGTAAGCCAGTGACTCACCCCTCCTAGGGACGGCATGGAAGAGCACCAGTAAGCCAGTTACTCACCCCTCCTAGGGACGGCATGGTAGAGCACCAGTAATGTTCCAGGACTCACCCTCCTAGGGATTTTGGCATGGAAGAGCACCAGTAAGCCAGTTACTCAGCCGTTCCAGGCAGAGACCTCAAGAGTGGTTCATGTCCAGTGCCTTTCCATTCATAAATCAACATTCATAATGTTCCAGGACTAATTCTATTAGCATTTTGGCATGATTCTAGATTCAGAACATAAAACAACATTCATAATGTTCCAGGACTAATGCCATTAGCATTTTGTCATGATTCTAGATTCAGAACATAAAACAACATTCATAATGTTCCAGGACTAATTCTATTAGCATTTTGTCATGATTCTAGATTCAGAACATAAAACAACATTCATAATGTTCCAGGACTAATTCTATTAGCATTTTGTCATGATTCTGGATTCAGAATATAAAATGTTGATAATGGTCCAGGCGATTAATAAATTATAACTGATCTGAATTAGTAACTGAATCTAGTGGTGTAATTATTGATTATAGGTGATTAATAACTGATATTATGTCTCTACTCCACAGATCTGACAGGTGAATCTAGTGGTGTAATTATTGATTATAGGTGATTAATAACTGATATTCTGTCTCTACTCCACAGATCTGACAGGTGAATCTAGTGGTGTAATTATTGATTATAGGTGATTAATAACTGATATCCTGTCTCCTCTACTCCACAGATCTTACAGGTGAATCTAGTGGTGTAATTATTGATTATAGGTGATTAATAACTGATATCCTGTCTCCTCTACTCCACAGATCTGACAGGTGAATCTAGTGGTGTAATTATTGATTATAGGTGATTAATAACTGATATCCTGTCTCTACTCCACAGATCTGACAGGTGAATCTAGTGGTGTAATTATTGATGATAGGTGATTAATAACTAATATCCTGTCTCCTCTACTCCACAGATCTTACAGGTGAATCTAGTGATGTCCATGTTGCTGTATGTGTTGTTCCTAGCGTACCTCTACGGTATCCAGGCAACGCACATGGAGCGCCAGCAGCCCCCGCCCACCCAGGACCCCATCAACTCCCTCATCATCCAGCTGCTGCAGGCGGACCTGACCCGCGGCCGGGGGAGGCAGGGTGAGGGCCAGGACAGGCAGGCCCAGGACACATTGCCACCGTTGGGCCTGCTCGCCATTGACACCCCTCTGGACGACAGTAGATTCCTGGAGAGGCGCAGCTCGCTGTACCAGCCCAGGTCGTCTGACCTGCTGGAGCAGCAGAAACACTACAACTCTCCCCGGGTCCTGCTGAGTGAGCGGGCGCCCCTGCAGCCTCCTCCGCTCTACTCTATAGATGACTACGTGGGCAGCTCTGACAGAACCAACAAGACCCGCAGGAAGAGATACGCAGAACACAAGAGTTACCGCGGGGAGTACTCCGTCTGTGACAGCCAATCACAGTGGGTGACAGACAAGACGAATGCGGTGGACATCAGGGGTCGTCAGGTCACCGTCCTGGATCAGATAAAGATGGGAACCGCCGAAAGCAACTTTGTTAAGCAGTACTTCTATGAGACCAAGTGTCGGACTGCCAAACCTTTTAAGAGCGGCTGTCGCGGCATCGATGACAAACACTGGAATTCGCAGTGTAAGACCTCTCAGACATACGTCCGAGCTCTGACCCAGGACCGGACCTCTGTGGGCTGGCGCTGGATACGGATAGACACTTCCTGTGTCTGTGCGTTGTCACGGAAACACCGCAGGACGTAAACACACAACCCGACCATAGACATTATGGAATATATTTCCTTATTGTGAAGGGGGGGCTGTACATATAAATTATTATTTAAGTTATGTGAAATACATGTAGTTTCTACATGGTTATATATGATATATAAATATATTTGTTATTTATTGAAGTCATCATCAAAGGAAAAAAAATATATAAAAAAATAAACCAAGAACTCCTAACATGCGGCTCCACAGCCACCACACAGCCTAGCATCTTCAGACTCAGACCATGGGGCTGGACAGTACAGCCTAGCATGGAGAGACTCTACCATGGGGCTGGACAGTACAGCCTAGCATCTTCAGACTCAGACCATGGATCTGGACAGTACAGCCTAGCATCTTTAGACTCAGACCATGGATCTGGACAGTACAGCCTAGCATCTTTAGACTCAGACCATGGGGCTGGACAGTACAGCCTAGCATCTTCAGACTCAGACCATGGATCTGGACAGTACAGCCTAGCATGGAGAGACACTACCATGGGGCTGGACAGTACAGCCTAGTGTGGAGAGACTCTACCATTGGGCTGGACAGTACAGCCTAGCATCTTCAGACTCAGACCATGGATCTGGACAGTACAGCCTAGCATGGAGAGACTCTCCCATTGCGCTGGACAGTACAGCCTAGCATGGAGAGACTCTACCATGGGGCTGGACAGTACAGCCTAGCATGGAGAGACTCTACCATTGCGCTGGACAGTACAGCCTAGCATGGAGAGACTCTACCATTGGGCTGGACAGTACAGCCTAGTGTGGAGAGACTCTACCATTGGGCTGGACAGTACAGCCTAGCATGGAGAGACTCTACCATTGTGCTGGACAGTACAGCCTAGCATGGAGAGACTCTACCATGGGGCTGGACAGTACAGCCTAGTATGGAGAGACTCTACCATTGGGCTGGACAGTACAGCCTAGTATGGAGAGACTCTACCATTGGGCTGGACAGTACAGCCTAGCATCTTCAGACTCAGACCATGGATCTGGACAGTACAGCCTAGCATGGAGAGACTCTACCATTGCGCTGGACAGTACAGCCTAGCGTGGAGAGACTCTACCATTGGGCTGGACAGTACAGCCTAGTGTGGAGAGACTCTACCATTGGGCTGGACAGTACAGCCTAGCATGGAGAGACTCTACCATTGCGCTGGACAGTACAGCCTAGCATGGAGAGACTCTACCATTGGGCTGGACAGTACAGCCTAGCGTGGAGAGACTACCATTGGGCTGGACAGTACAGCCTAGTGTAGAGAGACTACCATGGGGCTGGACAGTACAGCCTAGTATGAAGAGACTCTACCATTGGGCTGGACAGTACAGCCTAGCATGGAGAGACTCTACCATTGGGCTGGACAGTACAGCCTAGTGTGGAGAGACTACCATGGGGCTGGACAGTACAGCCTAGCATGGAGAGACTCTACCATTGGGCTGGACAGTACAGCCTAGCATGGAGAGACTCTACCATGGGGCTGGACAGTACAGCCTAGTGTGGAGAGACTACCATGGGGCTGGACAGTACAGCCTAGCATGGAGAGACTCTACCATTGGGCTGGACAGTACAGCCTAGCATGGAGAGACTCTACCATTGGGCTGGACAGTACAGCCTAGTGTGGAGAGACTACCATTGGGCTGGACAGTACAGCCTAGTGTGGAGAGACTACCATGGGGCTGGACAGTACAGCCTAGCATGGAGAGACTACCATTGGGCTGGACAGTACAGCCTAGTGTGGAGAGACTACCATGGGGCTGGACAGTACAGCCTAGCATGGAGAGACTACCATTGGGCTGGACAGTACAGCCTAGTGTGGAGAGACTACCATGGGGCTGGACAGTACAGCCTAGCATGGAGAGACTACCATTGGGCTGGACAGTACAGCCTAGTGTGGAGAGACTACCATGGGGCTGGACAGTACAGCCTAGCATGGAGAGACTACCATTGGGCTGGACAGTACAGCCTAGTGTGGAGAGACTACCATGGGGCTGGACAGTACAGCCTAGCATGGAGAGACTCTACCATGGGGCTGGACAGTACAGCCTAGTGTGGAGAGACTCTACCATGGGGCTGGACAGTACAGCCTAGCATGGAGAGACTCTACCATTGGGCTGGACAGTACAGCCTAGTGTGGAGAGACTACCATGGGGCTGGACAGTACAGCCTAGCATGAAGAGACTCTACCATTGGGCTGGACAGTACAGCCTAGCATGGAGAGACTACCATGGGGCTGGACAGTACAGCCTAGCATGGAGAGACTCTACCATTGGGCTGGACAGTACAGCCTAGTGTGGAGAGACTCTACCATGGGGCTGGACAGTACAGCCTAGTATGGAGAGACTCTACCATGGGGCTGGACAGTACAGCCTAGTGTGGAGAGACTCTACCATTGGGCTGGACAGTACAGCCTAGCATGGAGAGACAACGTGCCTTGTTGATATACCTAGGGCAGCAGATGAAAAAGAAGATCACTAGGGGATATGACATCACCAGGTGTGAAGTAGGGGATCTACACTGTCATTCAGCTCATTCTATGACATCACTGCTCTGACTGTTGAAAACAGAAATCTGGTCCAAATGTTATTGTGGACTAAATATGTATTGTCTGGCTGTATGGACAAACTACTGTCTGGCTGTATGGACAAACCACTGTCTGGCTGTATGGACAAACTACTGTCTGGCTGTATGGACAAACCACTGTCTGGCTGTATGGACAAACTACTGTCTGGCTGTATGGACAAACTACTGTCTGGCTGTATGGACAAACCACTGTCTGGCTGTATGGACAAACCACTGTCTGGCTGTATGGACAAACTACTGTCTGGCTGTATGGACAAACTACTGTCTGGCTGTATGGACAAACCACTGTCTGGCTGTATGGACAAACTACTGTCTGGCTGTATGGACAAACCACTGTCTGGCTGTATGGACAAACCACTGTCTGGCTGTATGGACAAACCACTGTCTGGATGAATGGACAAACCACGAACATGTACGGGTATTTGACAGACCTGCTGACAGACGACAGACCTGCTGACATACGACAGACCAGACATGTTTGGGTTTTCCATGATGTAGTAACTAAAGGTTTTGCTGTATCATCCAGGCTCAATACATGAGGTCTGATATGGTACTTTGGTACCAGGCCTCTGGCCTGGAAGAGTTGTGGCTGTAGGGAGGCTGGGCAGTATGTATAGAGCACATGGAGCAGGTCTGTCTGGCCTCATTAGGTCATGTTCCGCTAATGTTATCAGGACCAAAGCCTCTCAGCCCCCTCCTCTCCCTGTTAATCTGGTCCTGTCTGACCGTCTCCAACCTCTAACCCGAAACCCAACGTCTAATCCTAAAGCTACCTCCACTCTCTAAGCCTAAAGCCACCTCCACTCTCTAAGACTAAAGCTACCTCCACTCTCTAAGCCTAAAGCCACCTCCACTCTCTAAGCCTAAAGCCACCTCCACTCTCTAAGCCTAAAGCCACCTCCACTCTCTAAGCCTAAAGCCACCTCCACTCTCTAAGCCTAAAGCCACCTCCACTCTCTAAGCCTAAAGCTACCTCCACTCTCTAAGCTTAAAGCCACCTCCACTCTCTAAGCCTAGAGCCACCTCCACTCTCTAAGCCTAAAGCCACCTCCACTCTCTAAGCCTAAAGCCACCTCCACTCTCTAAGCTTAAAGCCAACTTCTAACCCTGGTGAATGCTCACCTCTATGTTTGGTGATACCCCGCCCTGAGAACAGTGGAACAGTATGATAGACCCTGGTAGAACCTCAGAACCTGGTAGAATCTAGTAGAACCCGAGTGAACCCGGTAGAACCTGATAGAGCTCTGTGATGTCGAGGACAAGCAGCAGGTAGGTTGAGGTGTTGAGGCAGGTTAGCAGGTAGGTAGCAGGTATCAGGCTCACATCAGACTGTGCCATAGCTAATGACATGGTGTCTTAGGGAGTGGAAAGCTGCCTAACGTTATGTTCATATGTGCAGAGCTAGGATTGAAACCCCTAAGCTACCCTGTAAGATGCTTTACGACAGGCTTCAGATCACTCTCTGTCGGGTGGGCTTTTACCTAAATCATGCATTGATGTCATTTGGAAGTCTGGAGGACAGAGTTGTGTGTTGCGTAAGACCTCAGACTTCCTGTTGGGTACGAGGTCAGACAGCAATGCCAGAGAGCTATTCATAAGACTTCCAGGTCAGAGGTTAGAGTTTAGAGGTCAGTTGGCTCCGGCTCAGACACTAAATCTGACACCTGTCTATCAAACTAACCCTACCAAACAAACAACCCAGACCCCTAACCCTACCTAACCCTGACCCCCAACCCTACCTCAGTAACCCTACCTAACCCTGACCCCTAACCCTACCTAACCCTGACCCCTAACACTACCTCAGTAACCCTACCTAACCCTGACCCCTAACCCTACCTCAGTAACCCTACATAACCCCGACCCCTAACACTACCTCAGGGTCAGAGAACACTGAGAAGACCTGTCAACCTCAATGTATTGGGAGGAACCTCCACACAACCATCACAGAACATAATTTACTTTGAATTTTTACCCCTTTTTCTCCCCAGTTACGTGGTATCCAACTGATAGTTACAGTCTTGTCCCATCGCTGCAACTCCCTTACGGACTCGCGGCGACGGACTCGAGGCGAAGGTCGAGAGCCGTGCGTCCTCCGAAATACAACCCAGCCAAGCCGCACCAGGATCTCTAGTGGCACAGCCTTAGACCACCACTCGGGAGGCCCCTCATAACATCCATACAACCATCACTGAACATTCATTCAACCATCTCCTAACATTCATACAACCTCATAACATCCATACAACCTTCTCATAACATTCATACAACCTTCTCATAACATCCATACAACCATCACAGAACAACCATACAACCATCACAGAACAACCATACAACCATCACAGAACAACCATGCAACCATCACAGAACATTTACACAAATTGTAAAATTCCATCCCCCAGGCCACATAGAGACAGCTAAACCAGACCAACTCAGGCAGCCAACACAGAGTTAACAAAGGTACTAAAACGTTGATGCAGGGAGGGGGATTGACAGGCTGACAAAGTAAGGAATGAGAGTTTAAACCAGAGGTTATATTTAAGAAGGAGTTTCATAGATTCTCCAACTCCAGTAGGATTATACAGCTATACGATGTTGATACGGGCACCACTAGAAACCATCTGACCCAAATATAGACCTTTAACAACCTGACCATGGAGCTCCTTTACACCAGCAGAGGGGAGGAGGGGAGAGGAAGGGGAGATTCAGACAACAGGGAAATATCAGAAGGGTGGAACCACTGGCCTATATTATGGAACAGAGAAGGGATTATAAGAAGCTGACTGACAGCAGAGACGCGGGGGTGGAAACAGATGGGGTTAGAACCAATGACCTATAGGGTAGAACAAAGAGGGGGTTAGAACCAATTCCCTATAGGGTGGAACAGAGAGGGGGTTAGAACCAATGACCTATATTATGGAACAGAGAAGGGATTATAAGAAGATATAAGAGACCAGGGGGTGGAAACAGATGGGGTTAGAACCAATGACCTATAGAGCGGAACAGAGAGGGGGTTAGAACCAATGACCTATAGAGCGGAACAGAGAGGGGTTAGAACCAATTCCCTATAGGGTGGAACAGAGAGGGGGTTAGAACCAATGACCTATAGAGCGGAACAAAGAGGGGGTTAGAACCAATGACCTATAGAGTGGAACAGAGAGGGGGTTAGAACCAATGACCTATAGAGTGGAACAGAGAGGGGGTTAGAACCAATGACCTATAGAGCGGAACAGAGAGTGGGTTAGAACCAATGACCTATAGAGTGGAACAGAGAGGGAGTTAGAACCAATGACCTATATTATGGAACAGAGAAGGGATTATAAGAAGATATAAGAGACCAGGGGGTGGAAACAGATGGGGTTAGAACCAATGACCTATAGAGCGGAACAGAGAGGGGGTTAGAACCAATGACCTATAAAGCGGAACAGAGAGGGGGTTAGAACCAATGACCTATAGAGCGGAACAGAGAGGGGGTTAGAACCAATGACCTATAGAGCGGAACAAAGAGGGGGTTAGAACCAATGACCTATAGAGTGGAACAGAGAGGGGGTTAGAACCAATGACCTATAGAGTGGAACAGAGAGGGGGTTAGAACCAATGACCTATAGAGCGGAACAGAGAGGGGGTTAGAACCAATGACCTATAGAGCGGAACAGAGAGGGGGTTAGAACCAATGACCTATAGAGCAGAACAGAGAGTGGGTTAGAACCAATGACCTATAGAGTGGAAACAGATGGGGTTAGAACCAATTACCTATAGGGTGGAAAAGAGAGGGGGTTAGAACCACTGGCCTATATTATGGAACAGAGGGGGTTAGAACCACTGGCCTATATTATGGAACAGAGAGGGGGTTAGAACCACTGGCCTATATTATGGAACAGAGAGGGGGTTAGAACCACTGGCCTATATTATGGAACAGAGAGGGGGTTAGAACCACTGGCCTATATTATGGAACAGAGGGGGTTAGAACCACTGGCCTATATTATGGAACAGAGAAGGGATTATAAGAAGCTGACTGACAGCAGAGACCCGGGGGTGGAAACAGATGGGGGTAGAACAAAGAGGGGGTTAGAACCAATTCCCTATAGGGTGGAAAAGAGAGGGGGTTAGAACCAATTCCTTATAGGGTGGAAAAGAGAGGGGGTTAGAACCAATGACCTATAGAGTGGAACAGAGAGTGGGTTAGAACCAATGACCTATAGAGCGGAACAGAGAGGGGGTTAGAACCAATGACCTATAGAGCGGAACAGAGAGGGGGTTAGAACCAATGACCTATAGAGCGGAACAGAGAGGGGGTTAGAACCAATGACCTATAGAGCGGAACAGAGAGTGGGTTAGAACCAATGACCTATAGAGTGGAACAGAGAGTGGGTTAGAACCAATGACCTATAGAGTGGAACAGAGAGGGGGTTAGAACCAATGACCTATAGAGCGGAACAGAGAGGGGGTTAGAACCAATTACCTATAGAGCGGAACAGAGAGGGGGTTAGAACCAATGACCTATAGAGTGGAACAGAGAGTGGGTTAGAACCAATGACCTATAGAGTGGAACAGAGAGTGGGTTAGAACCAATGACCTATAGAGTGGAACAGAGAGTGGGTTAGAACCAATGACCTATAGAGTGGAACAGAGAGTGGGTTAGAACCAATGACCTATCGAGTGGAACAGAGAGGGGGTTAGAACCAATGACCTATAGAGTGGAACAGAGAGGGGGTTAGAACCAATGACCTATAGAGTGGAACAGAGAGGGGGTTAGAACCAATGACCTATAGAGTGGAACAGAGAGGGGGTTAGAACCAATGACCTATAGAGCGGAACAGAGAGGGGGTTAGAACTAATGACCTATAGAGTGGAACAGAGAGGGGGTTAGAACCAATGACCTATAGAGCGGAACAGAGAGGGGGTTAGAACCAATGACCTATAGAGCGGAACAGAGATGGGGTTAGAACCAATGACCTATAGAGCGGAACAGAGAGGGGGTTAGAACCAATGACCTATAGAGTGGAACAGAGATGGGGTTAGAACCAATGACCTATAGAGCGGAACACTTTAATACCCACCGATACACTTTAATACCCACCGATACACTTTAATACCCACCGATACACTTTAATACCCACCGATACACTTTAATACCCACCGATACACTTTAATACCCACGATACACCTGGACAGGTCTGAAACTGTACCCACACACAGAGGATCTCCTACATCCATTGTTGACGCTGTAGTAGATTCTAGAACCCATTGGACATTCTGTCACATGGTTTCTGTTGGTTTGGAGGACATTGGAGTGCCCTGCTGTTACCGTGCCAACCCAATGTCACTCTGGCTGCTTCTAACCACTTGGTGTTCAGAGACGCATACAACCTCCTAGTGCTGAATCCAATGCATTTCCTGGACGAGGAATGTTGTTTTCTTCTTTAGAGTTCCCAGCTATTTAATGAGGAGAATGTGCCAAACATAGCACATTTAAGGACAGCTAAAGGATAGGTGACCCCGAGCCCCCCCCCCAGCCCCCCAGCCCCCCCCAGCCCCATGTAGGACTGAAGTCAACGTGACAAAACATGAGTTCTAGTGAAGAGTCTGTTGGATGGTAGGAGTTCTGTTAGCGACCTATTAGATGGCTGGTGTAAACTGACTATACTGCCTGTACTGTGTTCTGTCTGTCTTTTACTCTGTACTTCTGGATGTTTAGTTGTTTGGGTAAATCTCCGGTGCTGTCCTGACCTCCAGCCTGCTCCATCACAGTACAGTGTTCTGTTAAACACACTGAGAACTGACCCCAGAGCAGCGCTTAAAGACTCTGTCCTCTATTGATCTGACTCTACTGAGAACTGACCCCCAGAGCAGAGCTTACAGATGCTATCCCTTTGACTCTACCCTCGCCAACAGATCAGGACTCACAGCCCATCTGTCTGTCTGTCTGTCCGTCCGTTCATCTGTGTGGTGAAACATGAATAAACATGACTATGTTTTCTATAACTCAGTCTCTACCTGTGTGTGTTATTACTGAGTTACATCCTGTGGGTCTGTGACTGTCCAGCAGTAGGTTCCAATGACAGAGACAGAAAGAGGCAGGGAAAAGGAGAGAGAGAGAGGGAGGGAGGGAGAGAGAGAGGCTGCCAGAGAGGGAGGAAGAGAGAGAGAGAGGCTGCCAGAGAGGAAGGGAGAGAGAGAGGCTGCCAGAGAGGGAGGGAGGGAGAGAGAGAGAGAGGCTGCCAGAGAGGGAGGGAGAGAGAGAGGCTGCCAGAGAGGGAGGAAGGGAGAAAGAGAGAGAGAGGCTGCCAGAGAGGGAGTGAGAGAGAGAGAGAGAGGCTGCCAGAGAGGGAGGGAGGGAGGGAGAGAGAGAGGCTGCCAGAGAGGGAGGGAGGGAGAGAGAGAGAGGCAGGGAGGGAGAGAGAGAGAGAGAGAGGCTGCCAGAGAGGGAGGGAGGGAGAGAGAGAGGCTGTCAGAGAGGGAGGGAGGGAGAGAGAGAGAGAGGCAGGGAGGGGAGAGAGAGAGAGAGAGGGAGGAAGGGTGAGAGAGAGAGGCAGGGAGGGAGAGAGAGAGAGAGGCAGGGAGGGAGAGAGAGGCTGGGAGGGAGAGAGAGAGAGAGGCGAGGGAGGTAGGGAGAGAGAGAGAGAGAGAGGCTGCCAGAGAGGGAGGAAGGGAGAGAGAGAGGCTGCCAGAGAGGGAGGAAGGGAGAGAGAGAGAGAGGCTGCCAGAGAGGGAGGAAGGGAGAGAGAGAGAGAGGCTGCCAGAGAGGGAGGAAGGGAGAGAGAGAGGATGGCATAGAGGGAGGAAGGGAGAGAGAGAGGATGCCAGAGAGGGAGGAAGGGAGAGAGAGAGGATGCCAGAGAGAGAGGAAGGGAGAGAGAGAGAAAGAGAGAGAGTGAGCGAGAGAGAGACAAAGAGAGGAAGTGAGTGAGAGCGAGCCAGAGGGAGAGCAAGAAAGAGAGGTGGTGAGAGGAGGAGGGAGAGAGAAAGAGAGAGGGGGATACAGTTGAAGTCAAGTTTACATACACCTTAGCCAAATACATTTGAACTCAGTTTTACACAATTCCTGACATTTAATCTTAGTAAAAATTTCCTGTCTTAGGTCAGTTACGATCACCACTTTATTTTAAGAATGTGAAATGTCAGAATAATAGTAGATAGAATTATTTATTTCAGCTTTGATTTCTTTCATCAGATTCCCAGTGGGTCAGAAGTTTACATACACTCAATTAGTATTTGGTAGTATTGCCTTTGAATTGTTTAACTTGGGTCAAACGTTTCAGGTAGCCTTCCACAAGCTTCCCACAATCTGTTGGGTGAATTTTGGCCCATTCCTCCTGACAGAGCTGGTGTAACTGAGTCAGGTTTGGAGGCCTCCTTGCTCGCAAACGCTTTTTCAGTTCTGCCCACACATCTTCTATGGGATTGAGGTCAGGGCTTTGTAATGGCCACTCCAATACCTTGACTTTGTTGTCCTTAAGTCATTTTGACACAACTTTGGAAGTATGCTTGGGGTCATTGTCCATCTGGAAGACCCATTTAAGACCAAGCTTTAACTTCCTGACTGATGTCTTGAGATGTTGCTTCAATATATCCACATCATTTTCTTTCCTCATGATCCCGTCTATTTTGTGAAGTGCACCAGTGTAACGGTTTTCTTCTGGGGAAAGAGAGGCGGACCAAAATGCAGCGTGGTTAGTTTTGTACATCTTTAATAAAGAGGTTAGTTTATCTTTAATAAAGATGAAAGTACAACAATCTACAAAACAAGAAACGTGAAAAAAACGAAACAGTCCTATCTGGTGCCACAAACACAAAGACAGGAACAATCACCCACAAAACCCAACACAAAACAGGCTACCTAAATATGGTTCCCAATCAGAGACAATGACTAACACCTGCCTCTGATTGAGAACCATATCAGGCCAAACATAGAAATAGACAAACCAGACACACAACATAGAATGCCCACCCAGCTCACGTCCTGACCAACACTAAAACAAGGAAAACACACAAGAACGATGGTCAGAACATGACAACCAGTCCCTCCTGCAGCAAAGCGCTGCCACCCCCGTGCTTCACGGTTGGGATGGTGTTCTTTGGCTTGCAGGCCTCCCCCTTTTTCCTCCAAACATAACGATGGTCATTATGGCCAAACAGTTCTATTTTTGTTTCATCAGACCAGAGGACATTTCTCCAAAAAGTACGATCTTTGTCTCCATGTGCAGTTGTAAAACCGTAGTCTGGCTTTTATATGGCCGTTTTGGAGCAGTGGCTTCTTCCTTGCTGAGCGGCCTTTCAGGTTATGTCGATATAGGACTCGTTTTACTGTGGATATAGATACTTTTGTACCTGTTTCCTCCAGCATCTTCACAAGGTCCTTTGCTGTTGTTCTGAGATTGATCTGCACTTTTCTCGAGGAGACAGAACGCGTCTCCTTCCTGAGCGGTATGACGGCTGCGTCATCCCATGGTGTTTATACTTGCTTACTATTGTTTGTACAGATGAACGTGGTACGTTCAGGCGTTTGGAAAGTGCTCCCAAGGATGAACCAGACTTGTGGAGGTCTACATTTTTTTATCTGAGGTCTTGGCTGATTTATTTTGATTTTCCCATGATGTCAAGCAAAGAGGCACTGGGTTTGAAGGTAGGCCTTGAAATACATCCACAGGTACACCTCCAATTGACTCAAATGATGTCCATTAGCCTATCAGAAGCTTCTAAAGCCATGACATCATTTTCTGGAATTTTCCAAGCTGTTTAAAGGCACAGTCAACTTAGTGAATGTAAACTTCTGACCCACTGGAATTGTGAAACAGTGAATTATAAGTGAAATAATCTGTCTGTAAACAATTGTTGGAAAAATTACTTGTGTCATGTACAAAGTAGATGTCCTAACAGACTTGCCGAAACTATAGTTTGTTAACAAGACATTTGTGGAGTGGTTGAAAAATGAGTTTTAATGACTCCAACCTAAGTGTATGTACTTCTGACTTCAACTGTAGGTAGAGAGGGAGGTAGAGAGAGGTAGAGAGGGAGGTAGAGAGAGGTAGAGAGGGAGGTAGAGAGAGAGGTAGAGAGGGAGGTAGAGAGAGAGGTAGAGAGGGAGGTAGAGAGGGAGGTAGAGAGGGAGGTAGAGAGAGAGGTAGAGAGGGAGGTAGAGAGAGAGGTAGAGAGAGAGGTAGAGGGGGAGGTAGAGAGGGAGATAGAGAGGGAGATAGAGAGGGAGATAGAGAGGGAGGCAGAGAGAGGTAGAGAGAGAGGTAGAGAGGGAGGTAGAGTGGGAGATAGAGAGGGAGGTAGAGAGAGGTAGAGAGAGAGGTAGAGAGAGAGAGGTAGAGAGGGAGATAGAGGGAGAGGTAGAGAGGGAGAGGGAGGTAGAGAGGGAGGTAGAGAGGGAGGTAGAGAGGGAGATAGAGGGAGGTAGAGAGAGAGGTAGATAGAGGGAGAGGTAGAGAGGGAGAGGGAGGTAGAGAGGGAGGTAGAGAAGGAGATAGAGGGAGGTAGAGAGGAGGTAGGTAGAGAGAGAGAGAGAGAGAGAGAGAGGTAGAGAGAGAGAGAGAGAGAGAGAGGTAGAGAGGGTGATACAGAGGTAGAGAGAGAGGCTGCAGCAGGACTCCATTACCCATCACCAGTCCCATTCTAGCCTGACCCAGCCCAACTCCTCCTTCCAGTCAGTATGTTAACCTAACCCAGCCACATCCCCTCTCACCTAGACCAACCCCAGGCTCTCTCCCCCAGCCTGACCCAGCCACATCCCCTCTCACCTAGACCAACCCCAGGCTCTCTCCCCCAGCCTGACCCAGCCACATCCCCTCTCACCTAGACCAACCCCAGGCTCTCTCCCCCAGCCTGACCCAGCCACATCCCCTCTCACCTAGACCAACCCCAGGCTCTCTCCCCCAGCCTGACCCAGCCACATCCCCTCTCACCTAGACCAACCCCAGGCTCTCTCCCCCAGCCTGACCCAGCCACATCCCCTCTCACCTAGACCAACCCCGGGCTCTCTCCCCAGCCTGACCCAGCCACATCCCCTCTCACCTAGACCAACCCCAGGCTCTCTCCCCCAGCCTGACCCAGCCACATCCCCTCTCACCTA
Source organism: Oncorhynchus nerka (assembly GCF_034236695.1). NCBI lineage: Eukaryota > Metazoa > Chordata > Actinopteri > Salmoniformes > Salmonidae > Oncorhynchus > Oncorhynchus nerka. The sequence continues at coordinate 156,929 of NW_027040407.1, read as the reverse complement.
GACCAACCCCAGGCTCTCTCCCCCAGCCTGACCCAGCCACATCCCCTCTCACCTAGACCAACCCCAGGCTCTCTCCCCAGCCTGACCCAGCCACATCCCCTCTCACCTAGACCAACCCCAGGCTCTCTCCCCCAGCCTGACCCAGCCACATCCCCTCTCACCTAGACCAACCCCGGGCTCTCTCCCCAGCCTGACCCAGCCACATCCCCTCTCACCTAGACCAACCCCAGGCTCTCTCCCCCAGCCTGACCCAGCCACATCCCCTCTCACCTAGACCAACCCCAGGCTCTCTCCCCCAGCCTGACCCAGCCACATCCCCTCTCACCTAGACCAACCCCAGGCTCTCTCCCCCAGCCTGACCCAGCCACATCCCCTCTCACCTAGACCAACCCCAGGCTCTCTCCCCCAGCCTGACCCAGCCCAACTCCTCCTCCCAGTCAGTATGTTAACCTAACCCAGCCACATCCCCTCTCACCTAGACCAACCCCAGGCTCTCTCCCCCAGCCTGACCCAGCCACATCCCCTCTCACCTAGACCAACCCCAGGCTCTCTCCCCAGCCTGACCCAGCCACATCCCCTCTCACCTAGACCAACCCCAGGCTCTCTCCCCCAGCCTGACCCAGCCACATCCCCTCTCACCTAGACCAACCCCAGGCTCTCTCCCCCAGCCTGACCCAGCCACATCCCCTCTCACCTAGACCAACCCCAGGCTCTCTCCCCCAGCCTGACCCAGCCACATCCCCTCTCATCTAGACCAACCCCAGGCTCTCTCCCCCAGCCTGACCCAGCCACATCCCCTCTCACCTAGACCAACCCCGGGCTCTCTCCCCCAGCCTGACCCAGCCACATCCCCTCTCACCTAGACCAACCCCAGGCTCTCTCCCCAGCCTGACCCAGCCACATCCCCTCTCACCTAGACCAACCCCAGGCTCTCTCCCCCAGCCTGACCCAGCCACATCCCCTCTCACCTAGACCAACCCCAGGCTCTCTCCCCCAGCCTGACCCAGCCACATCCCCTCTCACCTAGACCAACCCCAGGCTCTCTCCCCAGCCTGACCCAGCCACATCCCCTCTCACCTAGACCAACCCCAGGCTCTCTCCCCAGCCTGACCCAGCCCAACTCCTCCTCCCAGTCAGTATGTTAACCTAACCCAGCCACATCCCCTCTCACCTAGACCAACCCCAGGCTCTCTCCCCCAGCCTGACCCAGCCACATCCCCTCTCACCTAGACCAACCCCAGGCTCTCTCCCCCAGCCTGACCCAGCCACATCCCCTCTCACCTAGACCAACCCCAGGCTCTCTCCCCCAGCCTGACCCAGCCACATCCCCTCTCACCTAGACCAACCCCAGGCTCTCTCCCCAGCCTGACCCAGCCACATCCCCTCTCACCTAGACCAACCCCAGGCTCTCTCCCCCAGCCTGACCCAGCCACATCCCCTCTCACCTAGACCAACCCCAGCTCTCTCCCCCAGCCTGACCCAGCCACATCCCCTCTCACCTAGACCAACCCCAGCTCTCTCCCCCAGCCTGACCCAGCCACATCCCCTCTCATCTAGACCAACCCCAGGCTCTCTCCCCCAGCTCCAGTCCTGCCCAGCGGAACGAGGCCAGAGATTTGGACATCGCTCCAGGATGCAGTCCTGTTGAGTTGGGAATTGGGCTGTCAATCCTCGGACCCCCCCGCCCACAGCAGGAACAGGAAGTCCAGCAGCAGTGAGCCATAAATATCATGAGTGTGAAGTCTTAGATTACGTCCCAAATGGCAACCCATCCCCTATATAGTGCACTGCTTTAGACCAGGGCCCTATAGCACCCTATTCCCTATATAGTGCACTGCTTTAGACCAGGGCCCTATAGCACCCTATTCCCTATATAGTGCACTACTTTAGACCAGAGCCCTATAGAACCCTATCCCCTATATAGTGCACTGCTTTAGACCAGGGCCCTATAGCACCCTATTCCCTATATAGTGCACTACTTTAGACCAGAGCCCTATAGAACCCTATCCCCTATATAGTGCACTGCTTTAGTCCAGGGCCCTATAGCACCCTATTCCCTATATAGTGCACTACTTTAGACCAGAGCCCTATAGAACCCTATCCCCTATATAGTGCACTGCTTTAGACCAGGGCCCTATAGCACCCTATTCCCTATATAGTGCACTACTTTAGACCAGAGCCCTATAGAACCCTATTCCCTATATAGTGCACTACTGTTGAACAGGGCCCTATAGCACCCTATTCCCTATATAGTGCACTACTTTAGACCAGAGCCCTATAGCCCCCTATTCCCCTATATAGTGCACTACTGTTGACCAGGGCCCTATAGCACCCTATTCCCCATAGAGTGTGATGCATTTGAACAGGGCCCCTAGGGAACCCTATTCCCCATAGAGTGTGATGCATTTGAACAGGGCCCCTAGGGAACCCTATTCCCCATAGAGTGTGATGCATTTGAACAGGGCCCATAGGGAACAGGGTGCTCTTTGGGACACTCCCTGTGTGCTCTGTATTTCCTGGAAGACCCCTGACAACAGTTAAAGCCTCTCAGAGAGTTAACACTCATCCCTGTCAAGACTCCCTCCTGACAACAGTTAAAGCCTCTCAGAGAGTTAACACTCATCCCTGTCAAGACTCCCTCCTGACAACAGTTAAAGCCTCTCAGAGAGTTAACACTCATCCCTGTCAAGACTCCCTCCTGACAACAGTTAAAGCCTCTCAGAGAGTTAACACTCATCCCTGTCAAGACTCCCTCCTGACAACAGTTAAAGCCTCTCAGAGAGTTAACAGTCATCCCTGTCAAGACTCCCTCCTGACAACAGTTAAAGCCTCTCAGAGAGTTAACACTCATCCCTGTCAAGACTCCCTCCTGACAACAGTTAAAGCCTCTCAGAGAGTTAACACTCATCCCTGTCAAGACTCCCTCCTGACAACAGTTAAAGCCTCTCAGAGAGTTAACACTCATCCCTGTCAAGACTCCCTCCTGACAACAGTTAAAGCCTCTCAGAGAGTTAACACTCATCCCTGTCAAGACTCCCTCCTGACAACAGTTAAAGCCTCTCAGAGAGTTAACATTCATCCCTGTCAAGACTCCCTCTGAGAGGCTTCTGTCTTCTTTTTTTTCAGTGATCCCTGTCTCTCCTGTTGTGTCCTCTTCTAGGCCAGTGATCCCTGTCTCTCCTGTTGTGTCCTCTTCTAGGCCAGTGATCCCTGTCTCTCCTGTTGTGTCCTCTTCTAGGCCAGTGATCCCTGTCTCTCCTGTTGTGTCCTCTTCTAGGCCAGTGATCCCTGTCTCTCCTGTTGTGTCCTCTTCTAGGCCCGTGATCCCTGTCTCTCCTGTTGTGTCCTCTTCTAGGCCAGTGATCCCTGTATCTCCTGTTGTGTCCTCTTCTAGGCCAGTGATCCCTCTCTCCTGTTGTGTCCTCTTCTAGGCCAGTGATCCCTGTCTCTCCTGTTGTGTCCTCTTCTAGGCCAGTGATCCCTGTCTCTCCTGTTGTGTCCTCTTCTAGGCCAGTGATCCCTCTCTCCTGTTGTGTCCTCTTCTAGGCCAGTGATCCCTGTCTCTCCTGTTGTGTCCTCTTCTAGGCCAGTGATCCCTGTCTCTCCTGTTGTGTCCTCTTCTAGGCCAGTGATCCCTCTCTCCTGTTGTGTCCTCTTCTAGGCCAGTGATCCCTGTCTCTCCTGTTGTGTCCTCTTCTAGGCCAGTGATCCCTGTCTCTCCTGTTGTGTCCTCTTCTAGGCCAGTGATCCCTGTCTCTCCTGTTGTGTCCTCTTCTAGGCCAGTGATCTCTCTCTCCTGTTGTGTCCTCTTCTAGGCCAGTGATCCCTCTCTCCTGTTGTGTCCTCTTCTAGGCCAGTGATCTCTCTCTCCTGTTGTGTCCTCTTCTAGGCCAGTGATCCCTCTCTCCTGTTGTGTCCTCTTCTAGGCCAGTGATCTCTCTCTCCTGTTGTGTCCTCTTCTAGGCCAGTGATCCCTCTCTCCTGTTGTGTCCTCTTCTAGGCCAGTGATCCCTCTCTCCTGTTGTGTCCTCTTCTAGGCCAGTGATCCCTGTCTCTCCTGTTGTGTCCTCTTCTAGGCCAGTGATCCCTCTCTCTCCTGTTGTGTCCTCTTCTAGGCCAGTGATCCCTGTCTCTCCTGTTGTGTCCTCTTCTAGGCCAGTGATCCCTCTCTCTCCTAGGCCAGTGATCCCTCTCTCTTCTAGGCCAGTGATCCCTCTCTCCTGTTGTGTCCTCTTCTAGGCCAGTGATCCCTGTCTCTCCTGTTGTGTCCTCTTCTAGGCCAGTGATCCCTCTCTCCTGTTGTGTCCTCTTCTAGGCCAGTGATCCCTGTCTCTCCTGTGGTGTCCTCTTCTAGGCCAGTGATCCCTCTCTCCTGTTGTGTCCTCTTCTAGGCCAGTGATCCCTGTCTCTCCTGTTGTGTCCTATTCTAGGCCAGTGATCCCTCTCTCTCCTGTTGTGTCCTCTTCTAGGCCAGTGATCCCTGTCTCTCCTGTTGTGTCCTCTTCTAGGCCAGGGATCTCTCTCTCCTGTTGTGTCCTCTTCTAGGCCAGTGATCCCTCTCTCTCCTGTTGTGTCCTCTTCTAGGCCAGGGATCCCTCTCTCTCCTCTTGTGTCCTCTTCTAGGCCAGTGATCCCTCTCTCTCCTGTCCTTTCCTCTTGTTGTGTTACTGAGGCTTGAATGGTGACCTCATGGGTAAATCACTGCCCAGGCACATTCTGTAGTCTGGCAAACAACACAAACATGACAACAGTCCCACCAGCTGACATGATACCCAACCCCCCCATCAGAGCCTCAGGGAAGAGCATTGACAGGCCCAGCAGCTCCATCAGTCACCCCGGGGTAGCACGACACCCCCATCAGCTCCATCAGTCACCCCGTGGTGGAACGACACCCCCAGCAGCTCCACCAGTCACCCCGTGGTGGAACGACACCCCCAGCAGCTCCATCAGTGGAACGACACCCCCATCAGCTCCATCAGTCACCCCGTGGTGGAACGACACCCCCAGCAGCTCCATCAGCACCCCCATCAGCTCCATCAGTCACCCCGTGGTGGAACGACACCCCCATCCATCAGCTCCATCAGCACCATCAGTGGAACGACACCCCCAGCAGCTCCATCAGTCACCCCGTGGTGGAACGACACCCCCACAGCTCCATCAGTCACCCCGTGCTCCCCATCAGCTCCATCAGTCACCCCGTGGTGGAACGACACCTCCATCAGCTCCATCAGTCACCCCGTGGTGGAACGACACCCCATCAGCTCCATCATCAGTGGAACGACACCCCCATCAGCTCCATCAGTCACCCCGTGGAACGACACCCCCATCAGCTCCATCAGTCACCCCGTGGTGGAACGACACCCCCATCAGCTCCATCAGTGGAACGACACCCCCATCAGCTCCATCAGTGGAACGACACCCCCATCAGCTCCATCAGTCACCCCGTGGTGGAACGACACCCCCATCAGCTCCATCAGTCACCCCGTGGTGGAACGACACCCCCATCAGCTCCATCAGTGGAACGACACCCCCATCAGCTCCATCACCCCGTGTGGAACGACACCCCCATCAGCTCCATCAGTCACCCCGTGGTGGAACGACACCCCCATCAGCTCCATCAGTCACCCCGTGGTGGAACGACACCCCCATCAGCTCCATCAGTCACCCCGTGGTGAACGACACCCCCATCAGCTCCATCAGTCACCCCGTGGTGGAACGACACCCCCATCAGCTCCATCAGTCACCCCATCAGTGGTGGAACGACACCCCCATCAGCTCCAGTCACCCCGTGGTCCACCACCACCCCGTGGTGGACGACACCCCCATCAGCTCCATCAGTCACCCCGTGGTGGAACGACACCCCCATCAGCTCCACCAGTCACCCCGTGGTGGAACGACACCCCCATCAGCTCCATCAGTCACCCCGTGGTGGAACGACACCCCCATCAGCTCCATCAGTCACCCCGTGGTGGAACGACACCCCATCAGCTCCAGTCACCCCGTGGTGGAACGACACCCCATCAGCTCCATCAGTCACCCCGTGGTGGAACGACACCCCCATCAGCTCCATCAGTCACCCCGTGGTGGAACGACACCCCCATCAGCTCCATCAGCTCCATCAGTCACCCCGTGGTGGAACGCTCCACACCCCCCATCAGCTCCATCAGTCACCCCGTGGTGGAACGACACCCCCATCAGCTCCATCAGTCACCCCGTGGTGGAACGACACCCCCATCAGCTCCATCAGTCACCCCGTGGTGGAACGACACCCCATCAGCTCCATCAGTCACCCCGTGGTGGAACGACACCCCCATCAGCTCCATCAGTCACCCCGTGGTGGAACGACACCCCCATCAGCTCCATCAGTCACCCCGTGGTGGAACGACACCCCCATCAGCTCCATCAGTGGGTGGAAACGACACCCCCATCAGCTCCATCAGTCACCCCGTGGTGGAACGACACCCCCATCAGCTCCATCAGTCACCCCGTGGTGGAACGACACCCCCATCAGCTCCATCAGTCACCCCGTGGTGGAACGACACCCCCATCAGCTCCATCAGTCACCCCGTGGTGGAACGACACCCCCATCAGCTCCATCAGTCACCCCGTGGTGGAACGACACCCCCATCAGCTCCATCAGTCACCCCGTGGTGGAACGACACCCCCATCAGCTCCATCAGTCACCCCGTGGTGGAACGACACCCCCATCAGCTCCATCAGTCACCCCGTGGTGGAACGACACCCCCATCAGCTCCATCAGTCACCCCGTGGTGGAACGACACCCCCATCAGCTCCATCAGTCACCCCGTGGTGGAACGACACCCCCATCAGCTCCATCAGTCACCCCAGTGGTCAGTGGGAACGACACCCCATCAGCTCCATCAGTCACCCCGTGGTGGAACGACACCCCCATCAGCTCCATCAGTCAGCTCCATCAGTGGAACGCACACCCCCATCAGCTCCATCAGTCACCCCGTGGTGGAACGACACCCCCATCAGCTCCATCAGTCACCCCGTGGTGGAACGACACCCCCATCAGCTCCATCAGTCACCCCGTGGTGGAACGACACCCCCATCAGCTCCATCAGTCACCCGTGGTGGAACGACACCCCCATCAGCTCCATCAGTCACCCCGTGGTGGAACGACACCCCCATCAGCTCCATCAGTCACCCCGTGGTGGAACGACACCCCCATCAGCTCCATCAGTCACCCCGTGGTGGAACGACACCCCCATCAGCTCCATCAGTCACCCCGTGGTGGAACGACACCCCCATCAGCTCCATCAGTCACCCCGTGGTGGAACGACACCCCCATCAGCTCCATCAGTCACCCCGTGGTGGAACGACACCCCCATCAGCTCCATCAGTCACCCCGTGGTGGAACGACACCCCCATCAGCTCCATCAGTCACCCCGTGGTGGAACGACACCCCATCAGCTCCATCAGTCACCCCCATCAGTGGAACGACACCCCCATCAGCTCCATCAGTCACCCCGTGGAACGACACCCCCATCAGCTCCATCAGTCACCCCCATCAGCTCCATCAGTGGTGGTGGGCGACACCCCCATCAGCTCCATCAGTCACACCCCCATCAGCTCCAGTCAGTGGAACGACACCCCCCCCATCAGCTCCATCAGTCACCCCGTGGTGGAACGACACCCCCATCAGCTCCATCAGTCACCCCGTGGTGGAACGACACCCCCATCAGCTCCATCAGTCACCCCGTGGTGGAACGACACCCCATCAGCTCCATCAGTCACCCCGTGGTGGAACGACACCCCCATCAGCTCCATCAGTCACCCCGTGGTGGAACGACACCCCCATCAGCTCCATCAGTCACCCCGTGGTGGAACCCCCATCAGCTCCATCAGTCACCCCGACACCTCCATCAGCTCCATCAGTCACCATCAGCTCCATCAGTCACCCCGTGGTGGAACGACACCCCCATCAGCTCCATCAGTCACCCCGTGGTGGAACTGACACCCACTCAGCTCCATCAGTCACCCCGTGGTGGAACGACACCCCCATCAGCTCCATCAGTCACCCCGTGGTGGAACACACCCCCATCAGCTCCATCAGTCACCCCGTGGTGGAACGACACCCCCATCAGCTCCATCAGTCACCCTGGTGGAGAGACACCCCATCAGCTCCATCAGTCACCCCGTGGTGGAACGACACCCCCATCAGCTCCATCAGTCACCCTGGTGGACACGACACCCCATCAGCTCCATCAGTCACCCCTGGTGGAACGACACCCCAGATCAGCTCCATCAGTGGAACGGACCCCCAGAGCTCCATCAGTCACCCGAGGAACGACACCCCCAGGCTCCATCAGTCACCCAGTGACAGACCCCATCAGGACCATCAGTGGAGAGAGACCCCCAGAGCTCCATCAGTCACCCAGTGGTGGAACACACCCCCAGAGCTCCATCAGAGACCCAGAGGACTCTACAGACACCCCCAGAGCTCCACAGTCACCCAGACCAGAGGAACGGACACTCCAGTCACCCCGAGACAGACCATCAGCTCCATCAGTCACCCCGTGGTGCAGCCACCCCCATCAGCTCCATCAGTCACCCCTGACTGCCGACACCCCATCAGCTCCATCAGTCAGGACAATGGTGGAACAAACCCCCATCAGCTCCATCAGTCACCCCGTAGTCTTAAATTAGACACCCCCATCAGCTCCATCAGTCACCCCGTGTGAGAAGGTTTAATGTGACTGAGTGTCACCTGTTGGCATGGAACGACACCCCCATCAGCTCCATCAGTCACCCCGTGGTGAACGACACCCCCATCAGCTCCATCAGTCACCCCGTGGTGAACGACACCCCATCAGCTCCATCAGTCACCCCGTGGTGGAACGACACCCCATCAGTCCATCAGTCACCCCGTGGGTAGTAGTCACCCGTGTGTGTGGAACGTGTGGTGTGTGTGTCAGCTCCATCAGTGTGTGGTGTGTGTGTGACACCCCATCAGCTCCATCAGTCACCCCATGTGGTGTAGTACACCCCCCATCAGCTCCATCAGTCACCCCGTGTGTGGAAGACACCCCATCAGCTCCATCAGTCACCCCGTGTAACTGTGTACGACACCCCTCAGCTCCATCAGTCACTGTGTAGTAACTGACACCCCCATCAGCTCCAGTCAGTCACCCCGTGTGTGTGTAACTGTGTAGTAACTGTCACCAGTGTGTAGTAACTGTACCATGTGTGTGTAGAACTGTGTCAGTAATCAGTCACCCCGTGGTGTAACGTACCTCCATCAGCTCCACCAGTCACCCTGTGTGGAACTGTACCCCCATCAGCTCCACAGTCACCCTGTGGTGGAACGTAACTGTGTAGTAACTGTCACCTGTGGTGTAGTAACTGTGTAGTAACTGTACCTCAGTCACCCGTGGCAGCGTTTTCTTTATTAGTGGGAGAGTGCCACTTCTGACAAGCTGTTGCTGAAATAGCTACCATCTCTGAGACGTGTGTCACGCTGTAACATGGGAGGATCACTGGACACACACTGGCTATAATAGTGATCAGTGGACAAACAACGGGACATCACACAGAGACATGGACTCAGAGGGACTCTACAGAGAGTTCTAACCAGAGGACTCTACAGAGAGACAGACCAGAGACTCTACAGAGAGACAGACCAACTCTACGGAACTCTGTGACAGACCAGAGTCTAACTGTACTCTACAGACACACAGAGACAGACCAGAGGACTCTACAGAGACACAGAGTGTAGAACTGTGTAGTAACTCTACAGAGTGAGAGACAGACCAGAGGACTCTAGAGAGACTGACCAGAGGACTCTGTCAGTAACTGACCAGAGTTCCCACTCTAGTAACTGTGAGAGACAGACCAGAGGACTGTATTAACTGAGTCCAGGAGACAGAGAGAGACTGAGGACTGTACAGTGAGTAACTGTGAGGACTCTACAGAACTGTGATGTTCCAGAGGACTTACTGAGTCCAGACCAGAGAGGACTCTACAGAGATGACTAGGACCAGACCAGACTCTGTAGACACATGGAGAGACAGACCAGAGGACTCACAGAGATGACAGACCAGAGGACTCTACAGACACACAGAGACAGACCAGAGGACTTCAGAGACACAGAGAGACAGACCAGATGTCTTCTACGGACACACAGAGAGTCTACAGACCAGAGGACTCTACAGAGACACACAGAAGGCTGCATGCCTACCAGACCAGGCCTCAGGTCAGTTCTGACTGCCTTGACTAGGACAGTAGCTTATAGTAGGACAATACTGGAACAAATGCAAATAACATGATGTCTATTTGAATTAGTAGTCTTAAATTAGTAGTACTAATAGACAATGATGTCATTGTGTGAGAAGGTTTAATGTGACTGAGTGTGGAGCTGTTGGCATGGTAACTCACTATTAGTGTTTAACTGTGAATTTACCAGCTGTGTGTGTGTGTGTGTGTGTGTCATGATGTCATTCTGTAGTGTGTGGTGTGTGTGTGTGTGTGTGTGTGATGTCATTCTGTAGTTGCTAACTGGGGAGCATGTGGGTACCTGTGTGTGTGAACTGTGTATAACTGTACCTGTGTGTGTAGTAACTGTGTAGTAACTGTACCTGTCATGATGTCATTAACTGTAGTAACTGTACCTGTGTGTGTAGTATCATGATGTCATTAACTGTAGTAACTGTGTAGTAACTGTACCTGTGGGTGTATTAACGGTACCTGTGTATAAACTGATATGATGTCATTGTGTAGTAACTGTACCTGGGTATGTTAACTGTAGATCATGATGTCATTAACTGTAGTAACCTGTGGGGTAACTGTGTAGTAACTGATGTCATTCTGTAGTAACTGTGTAGGGGTGTATGTTAGTATCATGATGTCATTCTGTAGTTCACGTGTGTTATGTAGATCATGATGTAACTGTGTAGTTACTGAGGGGTGTTATTAGATCATGATGTCATTCTGTAGTTCTGTGGGTAGTAACTTAGATTAACTGTATGTCATTCTGTAGTCCACTGGGATGTTATTAGATCTGAGTGTAGTAACTGTGTCAGTAGTCACTGTGGGGTATGTTATTAGATCTGATGTAGTAACATTCAGTAGTTCACTGTGTATGTTATTAGATCATGATGTAGTTCTGTACCTGGGGGTATGTTATTAACTGTACCATGATGTCATTAACTGTGTAGTAACTGTACCTGTGTGGGGGATGTTATTAGATCATGATGTCATTCTGTAGTTCACGAGGGGATGTTAGTAGATCATGATGTCATTCTGTAGTCCACGGGGGATGTTAGTAATCATGATGTCATTCTGTAGTCCACGTGGGGATGTGTAGTATCATGATGTCATTCTGTAGTAACTGTAGGGGATGTTATGAGATCATGATGTCATTCTGTAGTCCACTGGGGGATGTTAGTAGATCATGATGTCATTCTGTAGTCCACGTGTGGAGTAACTGTAGATCATGATGTCATTCTGTAGTCCACGTGTGTTATTAGATCAGATGTCGTAACTGTGTAGTAACATGATGTCCTTCCTGTCCAGGATGGACCATGTTATTAGATCATGATGTCATTCTGTAGTCTACGAGGGGATGTTATTAGATCATGATGTCCAACTTTAGTTCAGAGACATGTGCATCTCAGATCATGATGTCTTCTGTAGTTCTTGTACACTAAGATGTTATTCAGATCATGATGTCATTCTGTAGTCCAAAGGGGGATGGGATTAGATCATGATGTCATTCTGTAGTCCACGAGGGGGCATCTTTCTAGAGCATGATGTCTGATGTCTGAAGATCACTTATCATGATTTGAGATCATGATGTCATTCTGTAGTCCACGGGGGGATGTTATTAGATCATGATGTCATTCTGTAGTCCATGGGGGGAGGATATGAGATCATGATGTCATTCTGTAGTCCATGGGGGGGAAGATATGAGATCATGATGTCATTCTGTAGTCCATGGGGGAGGATATGAGATCATGATGTCATTCTGTAGTCCATGGGGGGAGGATATGAGATCATGATGTCATTCTGTAGTCCACGAGGGGGATGTTATTAGATCATGATGTCATTCTGTAGTTCACGAGGGGGATGTTATTAGATCATGATGTCATTCTGTAGTCCACGAGGGGGATGTTATTAGATCATGATGTCATTCTGTAGTTCACGAGGGGGATGTTATTAGATCATGATGTCGTTCTGTAGTCCACGAGGGGGATGTTATTAGATCATGATGTCATTCTGTAGTCCACGAGGGGGATGTTATTAGATCATGATGTCATTCTGTAGTCCACGAGGGGGATGTTATTAGATCATGATGTCATTCTGTAGTTCACGAGGGGGATGTTATTAGATCATGATGTCATTCTGTAGTCCACGAGGGGGATGTTATGATATCATGATGTCATTCTGTAGTTCACGAGGGGGATGTTATTAGATCATGATGTCATTCTGTAGTTCACGAGGGGGATGTTATTAGATCATGATGTCATTCTGTAGTTCATGGGGGGAGGATATGAGATCATGATGTCATTCTGTAGTCCACGAGGGGGATGTTGTTAGATCATGATGTCATTCTGTAGTTCACGAGGGGGATGTTATTAGATCATGATGTCGTTCTGTAGTCCATGGGGGATGTTATTAGATCATGATGTCATTCTGTAGTTCACGAGGGGGATGTTATTAGATCATGATGTCATTCTGTAGTCCACGAGGGGGATGTTATTAGATCATGATGTCATTCTGTAGTCCATGGGGGGAGGATATGAGATCATGATGTCATTCTGTAGTCCATGGGGGGATGTTATTAGATCATGATGTCGTTCTGTAGTCCACGAGGGGGATGTTATTAGATCATGATGTCATTCTGTAGTTCATGGGGGGATGTTATTAGATCATGATGTCATTCTGTAGTTCATGGGGGAGGATATGAGATCATGATGTCATTCTGTAGTTCCACTGGGGGATGTTATTAGATCATGATGTCATTCTGTAGTTCACGAGGGGGATGTTATTAGATCATGATGTCATTCTGTAGTTCCACGGGGGATGTTATTAGATCATGATGTCATTCTGTAGTCCATGGGGGAGGATATGAGATCATGATGTCATTCTGTAGTTCACGAGGGGATGTTATTAGATCATGATGTCATTCTGTAGTTCCGGGGGGATGTTATTAGATCATGATGTCATTCTGTAGTTCACGAGGGGGATGTTAAGATCATGATGTCATTCTGTAGTCCACGAGGGGATGTTATTAGATCATGATGTCATTCTGTAGTTCCATGGGGGAGGATATGAGATCATGATGTCATTCTGTAGTCCAACTGGGAACTTATTAGATCATGATGTCATTCTGTAGTTCACAACTGGGATGTTATTAGATCATGATGTCATTCTGTAGTCCATGGGGGAGGACTATGAGATCATGATGTCCCACTGTAGTTCCAACTGGGAACTCAGGATTAACAACATGTCATTCTGTAAAGTTCCAACTGGGATGTTATCAGAACAACATGTCATTCTGTCAAAGTTCCAACTGGGGGAGGAAAACAACATGATGTCACTCAAAGTTCCAACTGGGAACTCAGGAAAAGATCATGATGTCATTCTAGTCCAACTGGGGATGTTATTAGATCAACATGTCATCCTGTAGTTCCAACTGGGAACTCAGGAAAACAACACTGTCATCCTGTAAAGTTCCAACTGGGGGAGGATCAGGAAAACAACACTGTCATCCCACTCAAAGTTCCAACTGGGAACTTAGGAAAACAACACTGTCATCCCACTGTAAAGTTCCAACTGGGGAACTCTGAAAACAACACTGTCATCCCACTCAAAGTTCCAACTGGGAACTCAGGAAAACAACACTGTCATCCCACTCAAAGTTCCAACTGGGAAACTCAGAAAAACAACACTGTCATCCCACTCAAAGTTCCAACTGGGAAGTCAGGAAAAAACACTGTCATCCCACTCAAAGTTCCAACTGGGAACTCAGGAAAACAACACTGTCATCCCACTCAAAGTTCCAACTGGGAACTCTGGAAACAACACTGTCATCCCACTCAAAGTTCCAACTGGGAACTCAGGAAAACAACACTGTCATCCCACTCAAAGTTCCAACTGGGAACTCAGGAAAACAACACTGTCATCCCACTCAAAGTTCCAACTGGGAACTCAGGAAAACAACACTGTCATCCCACTCAAAGTTCCAACTGGGAACTCAGGAAAACAACACTGTCATCCCACTCAAAGTTCCAACTGGGAACTCTGAAAACAACACTGTCATCCCACTCAAAGTTCCAACTGGGAACTCAGGAAAACAACACTGTCATCCCACTCAAAGTTCCAACTGGGAACTCAGGAAAACAACACTGTCATCCCACTCAAAGTTCCAACTGGGAACTCAGGAAAACAACACTGTCATCCCACTCAAAGTTCCAACTGGGAACTCAGGAAAACAACACTGTCATCCCACTCAAAGTTCCAACTGGGAACTCAGGAAAACAACACTGTCATCCCACTCAAAGTTCCAACTGGGAACTCAGGAAAACAACACTGTCATCCCACTCAAAGTTCCAACTGGGAACTCAGGAAAACAACACTGTCATCCCACTCAAAGTTCCAACTGGGAACTCAGGAAAACAACACTGTCATCCCACTCAAAGTTCCAACTGGGAACTCTGAAAACAACACTGTCATCCCACTCAAAGTTCCAACTGGGAACTCTGAAAACAACACTGTCATCCCACTCAAAGTTCCAACTGGGAACTCTGAAAACAACACTGTCATCCCACTCAAAGTTCCAACTGGGAACTCTGAAAACAACACTGTCATCCCACTCAAAGTTCCAACTGGGAACTCTGAAAACAACACTGTCATCCCACTCAAAGTTCCAACTCGGGAACTCAGGCCTCTTTCTAAAGCACAAACTTTCCGACCTGAAGATCACTGAAGTCATGATTTGACCTTGCATTTTTCAGAGTTTCCTGTTTTAAACGCAGCAAGATGCCAGAGTTTCTGAGTTGGTTTCCCGTTCAAAATCATTTTTCCAAGTAAGAGCAAATTTTTTAAGAGTCTGGAATTTCAGAGTTACGAGATTCCAGGTCCCAGCTATTTTGAATGTGACAGATGTCATCCCAGTGAGGGGTGTGATGATGTGATGATGTCATTCTGTAGTCCATGAGAGGGATGTGATGATGTCATTCTGTAGTCCATGAGAGGGATGTGATGATGTCATTCTGTAGTCCATGAGAGGGATGTGATGATGTCATTCTGTAGTCCAGGAGAGGGATGTGATGATGTCATTCTGTAGTCCATGAGAGGGATGTGATGATGTCATTCTGTAGTCCAGGAGAGGGATGTGATGATGTCATTCTGTAGTCCATGAGAGGGATGTGATGATGTCATTCTCTAGTCCATGAGAGGGATGTGATGACGTCATTCTGTAGTCCATGAGAGGGATGTGATGATGTCATTCTGTAGTCCATGAGAGGGATGTGATGATGTCATTCTGTAGTCCATGAGAGGGATGTGTAAGGAGGAGGACTATGCGTTCCTGGGAGAGAAGGGGAAAAGCCACAAGGAGACAGACACGCTGGGAGAAGACTGGAAGGAAGACAAAGTGGAGAGGGTGAGTATATACCTCTATCTCTCTAGGAGAGGGTGAATATCTACCTCTCTATCTCTAGGAGAGGGTGGATATCTACCTCTCTATCTCTCGGAGAGGGTGGACATCTACCTCTCTTTCTCTAGGAGAGGGTGGATGTCTACCTCTATCTCTCTAGGAAAGGGTGAGTATCTACCTCTATCTCTCAAAGAGAGGGTGGACATCTACCTCTCTATCTCTAGGAGAGGGTGGATATCTACCTCTATCTCTCAGAGAGGGTGGACATCTACCTCTCTTTCTCTAGGAGAGGGTGGATGTCTACCTCTATCTCTCTAGGAAAGGGTGAGTATCTACCTCTATCTCTCTAGGAGAGGGTGGACATTTTCCTCTATCTCTCTAGGAGAGGGTGGATGTCTACCTCTATCTCTAGGAAAGGGTGAGTATCTACCTCTCTAACTCTAGGAGAGGGTGGATATCTACCTCTATCTCTCAGAGAGGGTGGACATCTACCTCTATCTCTCTAGGAGAGGGTGGATGTCTACCTCTATCTCTCTAGGAAAGGGTGAGTATCTACCTCTATCTCTCTAGGAGAGGGTGGACATTTTCCTCTATCTCTCTAGGAGAGGGTGAGTATATACCTCTATCTCTCTAGGAGAGGGTGGATATCTACCTCTATCTCTCTAGGAGAGGGTGGATATCTACCTCTCTCTCTAGGAGAGGGTGGATATCTACCTCTATCTCTCTAGGAGAGGGTGGATATCTACCTCTATCTCTCTAGGAGAGGGTGGATATCTACCTCTATCTCTCTAGGAGAGGGTGGATATCTACCTCTATCTCTCTCTAGGAGAGGGTGGATATCTACCTCTATCTCTCTAGGAGAGGGTGGATATCTACCTCTATCTCTCTAGGAGAGGGTGGATATCTACCTCTATCTCTCTAGGAGAGGGTGGATATCTACCTCTATCTCTCTAGGAGAGGGTGGATATCTACCTCTATCTCTCTAGGAGAGGGTGGATATCTACCTCTATCTCTCTAGGAGAGGGTGGATATCTACCTCTATCTCTCTCTAGGAGAGGGTATCTACCTCTATCTCTCTATCTCTAGGAGAGGGTGGATATCTACCTCTATCTCTCTAGGAGAGGGTGGATATCTACCTCTATCTCTCTAGGAGAGGGTGGATATCTACCTCTATCTCTCTAGGAGAGGGTGGATATCTACCTCTATCTCTCTCTAGGAGAGGGTGGATATCTACCTCTATCTCTCTAGGAGAGGGTGGATATCTACCTCTATCTCTAGGAGAGGGTGGATATCTACCTCTATCTCTCTAGGAGAGGGTGGATATATACCTCTATCTCTAGGAGAGGGTGGATATCTACCTCTATCTCTCTAGGAGAGGGTGGATATCTACCTCTATCTCTCTCTAGGAGAGGGTGGATATCTACTCTGGATATCTATCTCTCTCTAGGGGAGGGTGGATATCTACCTCTATCTCTCTAGGAGAGGGTGGATATATACCTCTATCTCTCTAGGAGAGGGTGGATATCTACCTCTATCTCTCTCTAGGAGAGGGTGGATATCTACCTCTATCTCTCTAGGAGAGGGTGGATATCTACCTCTATCTCTCTCTAGGAGAGGGTGGATATCTACCTAGGGAGGGTGGATATCTACCTCTATCTCTCTAGGAGAGGGTGGATATCTACCTCTATCTCTCTAGGAGAGGGTGGATATCTACCTCTATCTCTCTAGGAGAGGGTGGATATCTACCTCTATCTCTCTAGGAGAGGGTGGATATCTACCTCTATCTCTCTAGGAGAGGGTGGATATCTACCTCTATCTCTCTAGGAGAGGGTGGATATCTACCTCTATCTCTCTCTCTAGGAGAGGGTGGATATCTACCTCTATCTCTCTAGGAGAGGGTGGATATCTCTACTCTCTCTCTAGGAGAGGGTGGATATCTACCTCTATCTCTCTAGGAGAGGGTGGATATCTACCTCTATCTCTCTAGGAGAGGGTGGATATCTACCTCTATCTCTCTAGGAGAGGGTGGATATCTACCTCTATCTCTCTAGGAGAGGGTGGATATCTACCTCTATCTCTCTAGGAGAGGTGGATATCTATCTATCTATCTAGGAGAGGGTGGATATCTACCTCTATCTCTCTAGGAGAGGGTGAGTATCTACCTCTATCTCTCTAGGGGAGGGTGGATATCTACCTCTATCTCTCTAGGAGAGGGTGGATATCTACCTCTATCTCTCTAGGGGAGGGTGGATATCTACCTAGGAGAGGGGTGGATATCTACTCTCTCTCTAGGAGAGGGTGGATATCTACCTCTATCTCTCTAGGAGAGGGTGGATATCTATCTCTCTAGGAGAGGGTGGATATCTATCTCTCTAGGAGAGGGTGGATATCTACCTCTATCTCTCTAGGAGAGGGTGGATATCTACCTCTATCTCTCTAGGAGAGGGTGGATATCTACCTCTATCTCTCTAGGGGAGGGTGGATATCTACCTCTATCTCTCTAGGAGAGGGTGGATATCTACCTCTATCTCTCTAGGAGAGGGTGGATATCTACCTCTATCTCTAGGAGAGGGTGGATATCTACTCTCTCTAGGAGAGGGTGGATATCTACCTCTATCTCTCTAGGAGAGGGTGGATATCTACCTCTATCTCTCTAGGAGAGGGTGGATATCTACCTCTATCTCTCTAGGAGAGGGTGGATATCTACCTCTATCTCTCTAGGAGAGGGTGGATATCTACCTCTATCTCTCTAGGAGAGGGTGGATATCTCTCTATCTCTAGGAGAGGGTGGATATCTATCTATCTCTGGATATCTCTATCTAGGAGAGGGTGGATATCTACCTCTATCTCTCTAGGAGAGGGTGGATATCTACCTCTATCTCTCTAGGAGAGGGTGGATATCTACCTCTATCTCTATCTCTCTAGGAGAGGGTGGATATCTACCTCTATCTCTCTAGGAGAGGGTGGATATCTACCTCTATCTCTCTAGGAGAGGGTGGATATCTACCTCTCTCTCTAGGGGAGGGTGGATATCTACCTCTATCTCTAGGGAGGGTGGATATCTACCTCTATCTCTCTAGGAGAGGGTGGATATCTACCTCTATCTCTCTAGGGGAGGGTGGATATCTACCTCTATCTCTCTAGGAGAGGGTGGATATATACCTCTATCTCTCTCTCTAGGAGAGGGTGGATATCTACCTCTATCTCTCTAGGGAGGGTGGATATCTACCTCTATCTCTCTAGGGGAGGGTGGATATCTACCTCTATCTCTCTAGGAGAGGGTGGATATCTACCTCTATCTCTCTAGGAGAGGGTGGATATCTACCTCTATCTCTCTAGGAGAGGGTGGATATCTACCTCTATCTCTCTAGGAGAGGGTGGATATCTACCTCTATCTCTCTAGGAGAGGGTGGATATCTACCTCTATCTCTCTAGGAGAGGGTGGATATCTACCTCTATCTCTCTAGGAGAGGGTGGATATCTACCTCTATCTCTCTAGGAGAGGGTGGATATCTACCTCTATCTCTCTAGGAGATATCTACCTCTATCTCTCTAGGAGAGGGTGGATATCTACCTCTATCTCTCTAGGGTGGATATCTACCTCTATCTCTCTAGGAGAGGGTGGATATCTACCTCTATCTCTCTCTAGGAGAGGGTGGATGGATATATCTACCTCTATCTCTCTAGGAGAGGGTGGATATCTACCTCTATCTCTCTAGGAGAGGGTGGATATCTACCTCTATCTCTCTCTAGGAGAGGGTGGATATCTACCTCTATCTCTCTCTAGGATGGATATCTACCTCTATCTCTCTAGGAGAGGGTGGATATCTACCTCTATCTCTATCTCTCTAGGAGAGGGTGGATATCTACCTCTATCTCTCTAGGAGAGGGTGGATATCTACCTCTATCTCTCTAGGAGAGGGTGGATATCTACCTCTATCTCTCTAGGAGAGGGTGGATATCTACCTCTATCTCTCTAGGAGAGGGTGGATATCTACCTCTATCTCTCTAGGAGAGGGTGGATATCTACCTCTATCTCTCTAGGAGAGGGTGGATATCTACCTCTATCTCTCTAGGAGAGGGTGGATATCTACCTCTATCTCTCTAGGAGAGGGATATCTACCTCTATCTCTCTAGTGGATATCTACCTCTATCTCTCTAGGAGAGGGTGGATATCTATCTCTCTATCTCTCTAGGAGAGGGTGGATATCTACCTCTATCTCTCTAGGGAGGGTGGATATCTACCTCTATCTCTCTAGGAGAGGGTGGATATCTACCTCTATCTCTCTAGGAGAGGGTGGATATCTACCTCTATCTCTCTAGAGGGTGGATATCTACCTCTATCTCTCTCTAGGGAGGGTGGATATCTACCTCTATCTCTCTAGGAGAGGGTGGATATCTACCTCTATCTCTCTCTCTAGGAGGGTGGATATCTACCTCTATCTCTCTCTAGGGTGGATATCTACCTCTATCTCTCTAGGAGAGGGTGGATATCTACCTCTATCTCTCTAGGAGAGGGTGGATATCTACCTCTATCTCTCTAGGAGAGGGTGGATATCTACCTCTATCTCTCTAGGAGAGGGTGGATATCTACCTCTATCTCTCTAGGAGAGGGTGGATATCTACCTCTATCTCTCTAGGAGAGGGTGGATATCTACCTCTATCTCTCTAGGAGAGGGTGGATATCTACCTCTATCTCTCTAGGAGAGGGTGGATATCTACCTGAGATTATTATTTTCTCTGGTCCTTTGTGATTTTACTGGTTCATAACTGCGGTAGTGCGATGTAACTTCCTGTGATGTAACTTCCTGTGATGTAACTTCCTGTGATGTAACTTCCTGTGATGTAACTTCCTGTGATGTAACTTCCTATGGTTGCCAGGTGCGGCGGCGTCGGGAGCGAGTGCAGCAGGAGCAGGACAGAATCCGATACCTGGAGGAGAGTAGGAAGGTAACACACACAGAGAGCCTTTTACTAACCTCACATCCCTCAACATGTGAGCGAACATCGTAGCGATGGTCGTTCAGCACGGTTCACTGTGAGACTCTGTTCCTGTCCTCAACCAAACACACTGACGCGGGGCTGGAGCTGCTGCCTCACAGCAGACACTCACACACGCTGCGGCGAGCTGAGAGCAGTCTACTCTCGAACAGGCTGTGTCTGTGCATAGGTGCATGTGAAACAAGCATGCTGTTGTGGTTGCTTCCGCTGTGTCTCTGCATCGCTGGCTGTCCACATCACTGGCTTTATACATCACTGGCTGCCCACATCACTGGCTGTCCACATCACTGGCTTGATACATCACTGGCTGTCCACATCACTGGAATTATACATCACTGACTGTCCACATCACTGGCAGTCCACATCAATGACTGTCCACATCACTGACTGTCCACATCACTGACTGTCCACATTACTGACTGTCCACATCACTGGCTTTATATATCACTGGCTGTCCACATCACTGGAATTATACATCACTGACTGTCCACATCACTGACTGTCCACATTACTGACTGTCCACATTACTGACTGTCCAGATCACTGGCGGTCCACATCACTGGCTGTTCACATCACTGACTGCCCACATCACTGGCTTTATATATCACTGGCTGTCCACATCACTGGCTGTCCACATCACTGACTGTCCACATCACTGGAATTATACATCACTGATTGTCCACATCACTGACTGTCCACATCACTGGCTGTCCACATCACTGACTGTCCACATCACTGATTGTCCACATAACTGACTGCCCACATCACTGACTGTCCACATCACTGACTGTCCACATCACTGGCTTTATACATCACTGACTGTCCACATCACTGGCTGTCCACATCACTGACTGTCCACATCACTGGCTTTCCACATCACTGGCTTTATACATCGCTGGCTGTCCACATCACTGACTGTCCACATCACTGACTGTCCACATCACTGGCTTTATACATCACTGGCTTTATACATCACTTACTGTCCACATCACTGACTGTCCACATCACTGGCTGTCCACATCACTGGCTTTATACATCACTGACTGTATACATCACTGACTGTCCACCTCACTGGCTTTATACATCACTGACTGTCCACATCACTGGCTGTCCACATCACTGACTGTCCACATCACTGGCTTTCCACATCACTGGCTTTATACATCGCTGGCTGTCCACATCACTGACTGTCCACATCACTGACTGTCCACATCACTGGCTTTATACATCACTGGCTTTATACATCACTTACTGTCCACATCACTGACTGTCCACATCACTGGCTGTCCACATCACTGGCTTTATACATCACTGACTGTATACATCACTGACTGTCCACCTCACTGGCTTTATACATCACTGACTGTCCACCTCACTGGCTTTATACATCACTGACTGTCCACATCACTGGCTGTCCACATCACTGGCTGTCCACATCACTGGCTTTATACATCACTGGCTGTATACATCACTGACTGTATACATCACTGACTGTCCACCTCACTGGCTTTATACATTACTGACTGTCCACATCACTGACTGTCTACATCACTGGCTTTATACATCACTGGCTGTCCACATCACTGACTGTCCACATCACTGACTGTCCACATCACTGGCTTTATACATCACTGGCTGTATACATCACTGGCTTTATACATCACTGACTGTCCACATCACTGGCTGTCCACATCACTGGCTTTATACATCACTGGCTTTATACATCACTGACTGTCCACATCACTGGCTTTATACATCACTGGCTTTATACAACACTGACTGTCCACATCACTGACTGTCTACATCACTGGCTTTATACATCACTGGCTGTCCACATCACTGACTGTCCACATCACTGACTGTCCACATCACTGACTGTCCACATCACTGACCGTCCACATCACTGGCTTTATACATCACTGGCTGTATACATCACTGGCTTTATACATCACTGACTGTCCACATCACTGGCTGTCCACATCACTGGCTTTATACATCACTGACTGTCCACATCACTGGCTTTACACATCACTGGCTTTATACTTCACTGACTGTCCACATCACTGACTGTCCACATCACTGACTGTCCACATCACTGGCTTTATACATCACTGGCTGTCCACATCACTGGCTTTATACATCACTGACTGTCCACATCACTGACTGTCTGCATCACTGACTGTCTGCATCACTGGCTTTATACATCACTGACTGTCCACATCACTGACTGTCCACATCACTGACTGTCCACATCACTGGCTTTATACATCACTGACTGTCCACATCACTAGCTCTCTGCATCACTGACTGTCCACATCACTGGCTGTCCACATCACTATCTCTCTGCATCACTGACTGTCCACATCACTAGCTCTCTGCATCACTGACTGTCCACATCACTAGCTCTCTGCATCACTGACTGTCCACATCACTAGCTCTCTGCATCACTGACTGTCCAAATCACTAGCTCTCTGCATCACTGGCTGTCCACATCACTGACTGTCCACATCACTGGCTGTCCACATCACTAGCTCTCTGCATCACTGACTGTCCACATCACTGGCTGTCCACATCACTAGCTCTCTGCATCACTGACTGTCCACATCACTGGCTGTCCACATCACTAGCTCTCTGCATCACTGACTGTCCACATCACTAGCTCTCTGCATCACTGGCTGTCCACATCACTAGCTCTCTGCATCACTGATCGTCCACATCACTGGCTGTCCACATCACTGACTGTCCACATCACTGGCTGTCCACATCACTAGCTCTCTGCATCACTGACTGTCCACATCACTAGCTCTCTGCATCACTGACTGTCCACATCACTAGCTCTCTGCATCACTGACTGTCCACATCACTAGCTCTCTGCATCACTGGCTGTCCACATCACTGGCTGTCCACATCCCTAGCTCTCTGCATCACTAACTGTCCACATCACTGACTGTCCACATCACTGGCTGTCCACATCACTAGCTCTCTGCATCACTGACTGTCCACATCACTAGCTGTCTGCATCACTGACTGTCCACATCACTGGCTGTCCACATCACTGACTGTCCACATCACTAGCTCTCTGCATCACTGACTGTCCACATCACTAGCTCTCTGCATCACTGACTGTCCAAATCACTAGCTCTCTGCATCACTGGCTGTCCACATCACTAGCTCTCTGCATCACTGACTGTCCACATCACTGGCTGTCCACATCACTGACTGTCCACATCACTGGCTGTCCACATCACTGGCTGTCCACATCACTAGCTCTCTGCATCACTGACTGTCCACATCACTGGCTGTCCACATCACTAGCTCTCTGCATCACTGACTGTCCACATCACTAGCTCTCTGCATCACTGGCTGTCCACATCACTAGCTCTCTGCATCACTGACTGTCCACATCACTGGCTGTCCACATCACTGACTGTCCACATCACTGGCTGTCCACATCACTAGCTCTCTGCATCACTGACTGTCCACATCACTGGCTGTCCACATCACTAGCTCTCTACATCACTAGCTCTCTGCATCACTGACTGTCCACATCACTAGCTCTCTGCATCACTGACTGTCCACATCACTAGCTCTCTGCATCACTGACTGTCCACATCACTGGCTGTCCACATCCCTAGCTCTCTGCATCACTAACTGTCCACATCACTGACTGTCCACATCACTGGCTGTCCACATCACTAGCTCTCTGCATCACTGACTGTCCACATCACTAGCTCTCTGCATCACTGACTGTCCACATCACTGGCTGTCCACATCACTGACTGTCCACATCACTAGCTCTCTGCATCACTGACTGTCCACATCACTAGCTCTCTGCATCACTGGCTGTCCACATCACTAGCTCTCTGCATCACTGACTGTCCACATCACTGGCTGTCCACATCACTGACTGTCCACATCACTGGCTGTCCACATCACTAGCTATCTGCATCACTGACTGTCCACATCACTGGTTGTCCACATCACTAGCTCTCTGCATCACTGACTGTCCACATCACTAGCTCTCGGCATCACTGACTGTCCACATCACTGGTTGTCCACATCACTAGCTCTCTGCATCACTGGCTGTCCACATCACTAGCTCTCTGCATCACTGATTGTCCACATCACTAGCTCTCTGCATCACTGGCTGTCCACATCACTAGCTCTCTGCATCACTGGCTGTCCACGTCACTGGCTGTCCACATCACTGGCTGTCCACATCACTAGCTCTCTGCATCACTGACTGTCCACATCACTAGCTCTCTGCATCACTGACTGTCCACATCACTAGCTCTCTGCATCACTGGCTGTCCACATCACTAGCTGTCCACATCACTGACTGTCCACATCACTAGCTCTCTGCATCACTGGCTGTCCACATCACTGGCTGCCTGCATCACTGACTGTCCACATCACTGGCTCTCTGCATCACTGGCTGTCCACATCACTGACTGCCCACATCACTGGCTGCCTGCATCACTGGCTGTCCACATCACTAGCTGTCCACATCACTAGCTGTCCACATCACTAGCTGCCCACATCACTAGCTCTCTGCATCACTGACTGTCCACATCACTAGCTCTCTGCATCACTGGCTGTCCACATCACTAGCTGTCCACATCACTAGCTGTCCACATCACTAGCTGTCCACATCACTGGCTGTCCACATCACTAGCTCTCTGCATCACTGGCTGTCCACATCACTGGCTGTCCACATCACTGACTGTCCACATCACTGACTGTCCACATCACTGGCTGTCCATATCACTGGCTGTCCAGCTCTCTGCATCACTGGCTGTCCACATCACTGGCTGTCCACATCACTGGCTGTCCACATCACTGACTGTCCACATCACTGACTGTCCACATCACTGACTGTCCATATCACTAGCTCTCTGCATCACTGGCTGTCCACATCACTGGCTGTCCACATCACTGGCTGTCCACATCACTAGCCGTCACTGGCTGTCCACATCACTGGCTCACTGTCCACATCACTAGCTGTCCACATCACTAGCTGTCCACATCACTGGCTGTCCACATCACTAGCTGTCCACATCACTGGCTGTCCACATCACTGGCTGTCCATCACTGGCTGTCCACATCACTAGCTGTCCACATCACTAGCTCTCTGCATCACTGGCTGTCCACATCACTGGCTGTCCACATCACTAGCTCTCTGCATCACTGGCTGTCCACATCACTGGATGTCCACATCACTAGC